>NC_043707.1:140195560-140208590 GCF_006229205.1 Suricata suricatta | reverse complement strand
GGCCCCCCCCCCCCCCGCCCCCGGCTCACTCTCGTTCATGCAGGAGCGGTACAGCATCTTGGCTTTCTGCACAGCCGGCCTGTCCTCGGCGGTGGATTTCTCCAGCACCCCTGTGGGCAGAGGGGGCAGGACAGAGGCCTGAGGCAGCTGCAGGGAGAGCCAGGTCAAAGGTCCCGGTGCCCCGCCCCCATTCAGGGAGAGGAGGGCCTCCTGCCCCTGCTGGGCCTTTATCCCAGGGGATTTCCCGCCCCCCCCAGCCCCACTGGCCCCACGGCCACCTCTGCGTGGGGCAGACACACGGCCTCACAGAGCTCCCGCCCAGGTCACGGCCGCTCCCACCTTTGAGGATGACCTCCAGCTCGTCTCGCAGGACGTCGAAGACGCTGTACCGCGAGTTGGTCTCGGGGACCACGTGGCGCTGCAGCCAGCCCCCACACGCGTACTGGTAGAAGTCCTCACACGGCTCCGTGGCAGGGTCCATGTTCTGGAGGATTCTGGCGGCTGCTCGACCCCAAAGGGAGGAGAGGGAGGGGGGCCCAGTCGTGGGTGGACTGTTCGGCCTTGGGTCATGGCTGTGCACCCTTGGCGGTGTTAGTCGCCCTCTCTGAGCCTCCGTGAGGTTGGAAGCGGGGGTTCCCGTTCGAGGGCTACAGCTTATTAGCCACGTGACCCGGAGTCCCGTGACCTCTCCCAGGATGCCCGGAGCATGACGCTGGGGCAGCGGCCAGGACGGCCCGGCTCCCAGGGGGCGTTCTGCAGCCCCCGGAGCCCCCTTATTCGTCACAGGGCCCTGATCCGCCCTGGGAGTGCCTCAGTGGTCTGGGGCTCCCAGCTGAAGGCTCTCGGCGGGATCCCGCACTTGGCACCCCCACCCCGGGACCCTCCCGCGCCCTCTGCCCCACGCGGCTGGGGCCTCGCAGGGCGCACCAGCACGACCCACGGCCCCGACCCCAGCGTGGGCAGAAAAATCTCATTTCTGATGGCCTCATTACTGATGTTTCTTCAGACCGCTTTCACTATTTTCTGTCTGCAAATTGCAGCACGCGGCTCCCAAGTTTAAGACAGATTCGTGGGAGGAAACTTGTATGTTCCTGTGACCTTCTTTAACTGCAGGAAAGAGCCCTTGGCCCTGAACTACGTTCATCCTGGTCACAGGGGCCTCGTGGGCGCAGGGGCCGCTCCCGGGGGGCACAGGGCTGGGAAGTGGGGGCAGACCCGCTTTCCTCACCCACTGCCCACCAGCCCACGCCTGGGCCACCCCTGGCCTGGGGGGCCTGCGGCCCTGGGGCGGGCCGCGGGAGGTGTGGAGGAGGGGCTCACCTGCCAACACGCAGCCCGGGGTGGTGCAGATCTCGCTCATTACCTGGGGCCGCTGGACGGCTGCTGCGGGGGAGACGGGAAACGTGGCATGAGCAGGTGGGGGCGGAGTGGGACGGGGCACAGGTGAGTGGCTCTGCTGGGGCGGGCGGGGCCCCAGACCACCCCCAGCCCCTGGGGGCCTCCAATCTGGGGTCCTCCCCAGGTGGCCCAGGGCGAGCCTCACTGGGGCCTGAGCCGGAGGCTGCACGCTCCGCCCCCGAAACTGGCGGCCCTGCCTGTCTGCCAGGTGCTCTCAGCCCGTCAGGGTCACCTCCTCCAGGCAGGGTGCTGGTGGTGCTCCTCTCTGCACAGTCCTGCTTCCCTGACCCCGCAGCGGGCCCCGGCTGGCCGTACAAATGTGCACCTGCCTGGTCTCAGCGACGGCGCCCCAAGCCTGGGGAGCAGGGGACTTCCTGCACGTGGCAGGTGCCGCTGGCCTGTCTCCATGGGACTCTGGGGGCCCTGGGCAGGCCCCGTGCCCCTGCTGCGTGCCACCCACCGAGGCCCGTCTCCAGCCCACCTGCTCGGGCCATGTTTCGGAAGGGAAGGCAAAGCTACCTCGGGGTTTTCGTTTTACAATGGTCCTCTCTTCCTTTGAGAAGCCAAGTTGGCTAGGAGAGGGCGGCGGCTGCTCCCCTGGGGAGAGACACAGCACTCAGCTCTCTGCCTCCCCCACTGCTGCGGGCAGCCCGCCCCCTGCAGCCAGGACCGTCACCAGGGAACCCAGCAAAGCTTATCTCGGAGATGGAGAGGGAGGGGCTCCCCCTTGCTTCCCCTCAAAGAAGTCCCCTTTGACTTCCTCTTCTGTCTCAAGGTCATGGGCCACACCCATGCAAGGTGGGCAGCTCAGGGGTCCAACCGAGGCAGGAACAGTAGGCTTGTGTAGGGGGACAGGATGCCACTTTCACCTTCCGACTCACTGGCCACCTTCCTTCCTAGGGCAGGGCATCCCCTGGGCAGCTGGGGATCTTCCCAGCGGGTGGGGACTCTGCCTGGATGGGGTGGGGGAGGGGGGTGCAGGGAGAGCGCCTGCGGGGCCTGGCCACCTACAGACCTGGCGCGTGGCCGAGTTACCCCACTAGGGAGGCGCACGGAGACCTGGCGGGAAGGAGGGACAGGACCCCACACAGGTCAGAGGGTGTGGGAAGGCCCTGGGGTCCTGGCCGCGGAGGACCCACCTGTGAAGCGTGGGGTCTGAGGGCGTTTCTCCCCCACCCGCTACTGTGGCCCTTCACACCCACCACCTGTGCGCCCCTCAGTCCGGCATTTGCTGATTGTTACAAGCCTGCCCCGGTGCCTGGCACCGGGCATTCAGGTACGAGTCCGGCCTGGGCCCTGCTCCGGGGGCCCCGGGCCCGTGGGGACAGGACGACAGCGCGAATTGGGAGCAGAAATGCAGCGGCAGGTGGGTGCTCAGACATGGCTGCCCCACGGCGGTTCATCAGGCTCCTTAACCCAGAGCCTTGGGACAAGAACTAGACCTTGGACCCCAAAGGGTCACACCCTCAGTGACAGTGGACGAGGACATCTGAGCTCTGGTCAAAGACACCATGAGGAGGAGAAGGGACTTTGCTTCTGATTAGGACGAAGAAAGTTGAGAGTCTGCACCGCCCCCCCCCAGCCGGGAGAGTGAGCTGCAGAAGCCACGATGTGGGGGTTCGTAAGCCCCCCCCCGAGAGCTGCGGACAGGAAACCCGCAGAACCACCGCATTCCAGAAAGTGATGTGCCCTCCCCGGAGAGCAGGGACCTGTGACCGCCCTCCCCTTGGAGCCACGGTGCCAGGGGGGTGGCCCTCCGCAAGGGGGGCTCCAGGCGGGAGTTGGTAAGACCACCAGCACTAGAGCCGGCGCGAGGGCTGGGGTCCTACGCGGCTCCCCCACTGGGCAGGTGCCTGAGGAACCCCTGTGGATGAAGATGATGGGCACACGTGGCCTGTCATCGAGAAAAACCCCAAATACTCCCAACAAGCGGACTCGGGGACCAGCTGTCAGAGCGGGCGCACAGTGGTAGCGGTTATGACAGTGAGGTTAAAGGATCTGGAACGAAGACGGGAACACGTGGCTACGTGGCGCACGCCAGCAGGTCCCCGACGTGCCCAGGAAGAAGCGAAGAGCAGGACTGGTTCTGGGCTTCACGACGTGCAGGGCGTGCGCTGGAAAGCACCTGTGTCCACAGACGTGTCCTGCCCAGCGCCGGCGGCGAGCCACAAAGCCCCCGGAGCAGAGCCGCGGAGAGCCCGCAGGAGCCCCAGGCGGCACGGCCAGCTCGGAAGCCAGCATGCCACTTCTCACAGAACCAGAGAGAACCAGTGTGACCCCAGCGGTTGGAAAGCCTGCGTCCACACGAAAACCGGAGTGTGAATTTTATAGCAGGTGTTTTTGTTTGTAATTCTGCAACCATGGGATCCTTCCACAGAGTTATGAAGAAATAAACTCTATTACATTCGTACGGTGGAATTATCATGAAGCAAGGAAAAGAGATAAGTAGGGGCGCCCGGGAGGTTCAGTCGGTTGAGCGTCCGAGTTCGGCTCAGGTCATGACCCCATGGCTCGTGGGTTCAAGCCCCGCATCGGGCTCTGAGCTGCTTTGGATCCTGTGTCTCCCTCTTTTTCTGCCCTCCCCTGCTTATGCTCTGTTTCTGTCTCTCAAAAATAAATAAACATTAAAAAAAAAAAAGGCAAAAGGAGCTGTCCATCGGTGCCATGCTGCTGTCGGTGAAGCTGGTCCCCGTGGGAATGCAGGTTGGCAATTTGGAAACCAGGACCCATGAGCGTTGGGACTGAGTTACGACATCAGCATGGGCTGGCAGGGGGAGCGCAGGTCGGCAAGGGTGGGGGCTGGAAGGAAGCTCCTATGTAGCCTGACTCAGAGCCAGGCGGGTCCTACACTCGGCGAGCACAGGCACACATTGGCCCGGAGCACTGACCCGGCAGCAGGGATGACATCCAGGAGCCGAGTGTGGCCTCTAACACCGTCACCCAGCAAAGGAGAGATGCCGGGTTCTCCAGCGGGAGCAGAAGCATACGGGAGCAGCCTGGAACATCTCCAAAGGCTGGAAAGGAAGGAGGCGCCCCCTCTTCTCCGGAATCCCGCAGCCACCGCGATGGGGGATGGGCAGAGGAGCACCGCCGCCCGCGGACAGCGGCCCCGCGCCAGAGCTGGAGCGATCTGAACACCTCTGAACACCACAAATGAGAGCTGGATTCTAATCCAGAGTCTGAGATACATGTGCGCCGGTCCAGGCCGACACAGCGACGTCACTGAATAAAGACACAGACGGGGGTTAGGTAAGTCCCCCACACAGAAGAACTCGGAATAGTTTCTGCAGGTGCTCGCCTGGTGCTCACCGGGTGCTCCGCCGGGTGCTCCGCCTGGAGGGCTGTGGGCTCTAACTCCCCACGCCTTGGCTGTGAGCTGTCCACGGTGACTTGCCTTCCAAGGGGACAGCATGGAGAGCGAGGGGAAAGGAACTTTATGGGGGAGACGCCTGATGAACATTAAATGCTTAGGCCACGTGCTCACGTCCAGGACGTGGAGTCACTGCAAGGACGCCCCCTCGGTTCCTGGCTTCCCCCCCAAGCACTCCGCCTCGTCTAACCGCGAGAAAAACATCTGACAAATCCCACCTGAGCCACGGTCTGCAAAGTGCGTGGCCCGGATGCCTCAGGACTGCCCAGCTCATCACAACGAGGGAAGGCTGAGAAATCATCACAGCCACGAGTCGCCTGCGGAGACTTGAGGGGGGACGACGCGGGGCGCCCTGCAGGGTCCTGGGACAGAACAGGGCGTGAGAGGACAGAGGACGGAACACAGCCCTTGTCAGCAGTCCTTGGGCAATGTGGCGCCAGGGCGGCTCCGTCAGTTAAGTGTCCAACTTCGGCTCAGGTCATGATCTCATAGTTCGTGAGTTCGAGCCCCTCGTTGGGCTCTGTGCTCTGGGCACACAGCCTGCTTCACATTGTGTGTCCTCCTGCCTCTCCCTCAGCCCTCCCCCACTCTCTCTCACTCTCAAAAAATAAACATTAAAAAAAAGGTTGGCTTTGATTTGGATGATCTATATTCCCCCTCTCAGTCTGTCACCACGTCCTCTCTCTCCGAGGGGTGGAAAATAGCCCCAGAGGCTGGTCGTCAGGCAGGTGCCCGGTCGGCCGTGTGGCCAAGGGAACCTCCAGCTGGGACCTGCGGTTTAAGTAGGCAGGCTCCCCCCGGGGGGGGGGGGGTGACGGAAACAAACACGTCTTCTCTGGAGGGAAACTGCTCGGCCCGAGAGACACAGGGTCCCCGCAGGTAAGGCAGTGAGAGCACACGCATTCACGTGACACAGCGACAGGCTTCCATGGTGTGAACAACACGGCAGGACCGTGAACCCCAAGGATTTCATGTTCTGGGGCGCTCCGACCCCAAATGCCTGGGGCATCGTGGGCCCCAGAGCTCAACTCCTCTCTGTCCCCTGTGGCCAGAGGACGCTTCCTCCCCCCTCGCCTGTGGGCTGGCGCCGCGGCTTGCTGCCGCCCACAGTGAGGCACAAGGGATGCCACTTGGGTTCGGAGCCCAGGCCCGGGAGGCCCGGGGGCCGCCAGCCCGCCTCCTCGACTCTGCCCGGCCTGCCTGCCGGTCCTGTCGGGGGTGAGGCTCACGCGGAACAGAGTCGGACTGGGGTCGGCTGACTCCCGCCCCGGCTGTGCGCCCGTGTGCGCTTCCCGGCGGACCGTGCTGTTCCAGCCCCCGCGCATCGGGCGCTTTGTGAGGCAGCAGTAACCTGGCTGATGCAGAGACGAATCCAAGTAATTTGAAGAAGTAAAAGAAAAGATTAAAAACAAGGGCAGGCAACATTGAAAAAGAATCAGCGTGTGAAAGAACAAATCGCAAATTCTAGAAACACAAAAGAATGTGCTTGTGGAGATTACATTTCTGGATTTTCCCCTGCGCTGCACTGTTTATTTTGCTGACTGAACCCCAAGTGGTGCCATGCCGCTGTAATTGCGGGGTGTCAGCAAAACCGTTACTGCACTGCAGGTGCAGACATATTCGGATACATTTTTGGAGAATCAACATTCTGCAAAATGCAGCCAACATTTTAATTCAAACCTGAGGGAAGGCAGTGTCCTAAAGGGTATGTGTCCAAGTGATTGCAGGTTATTTTGGGGAGAATTTCTGCAGATCTGACACAGGTGAAGAGCGCTGTAGTGAGTTGGAGTAGAGTCCAAAAGAATTTATTTACCCAGGATGCAGGACGAAGTCAGAGACGGCCCCCTCCCAGAGCCACACGGAGGATAGAGGCGGGGGCAGGAGGCGCGTGACCAGGCTTTCAGAACGGGAGAAGAGAGGTCACTAGGGAGACGCCGGGTCCGGAAAGACCGTGCACAGCTTCCCGCGTGCCCACAGCGCTGCTGTGAGATGCAGGAGTCACAACGCATCCAAAGCAGAACAAACAAATGTTGGCAGCTCGATGCCTCGTGGTGAAAGTGAAAAACACCAGAGACCAGGGAAACGGCTCGGAGGAAAGAAAGTCCACCCGACAAGACCCAGTTCGATGGGCCCAGGTTTCTGCACCACGGCTGCAGGAGCCAGAAGCCCGCGAGACTAATCATCTTCTTTTAAAAGTTTTTGTTTATTTTTGAGACAGAGAGAGACAGAGCATGAGCGGGGGAGGGGCAGAGAGAGAGAGGGAGACACAGAATCGGAAGCAGGTTCCAGGCTCTGAGCTGTCAGCATAGAGCCCGACACGGGGCTCGAACCCACGAACGTGAGATCATGACCTGAGCCGAAGCCGGACGCCTAACCGAGCGCCCCGCGGAGGCTGACATCCCTGGTCCACAAACCACACCTTGAACAGGGACCCTGGGGGTGAGGAAGACGGTCTTCTAGGGACTGCCTGGGGACAAGGCGAGCGGGAGGTGGGACTGACCGCGGCTGCGTTAACCAGCGCCGCCTCTGGGGGAGAGACCCGGGGAGTCCCACGGAAGAGACTCTGTCGGCTCTAAACTCTCGCGTTGTTTGGAGGCCGAGGGGCGTGTCCGGGAGCCGAGGCCTCATCAGCTAACCTGGCTGCGGAGAACGCGCCTGCCTCCTGCCCGGAGCAGCCACAGTCCCGACACCTGCCATGTCCGTGCCGACGACAGGAGTCCAGAGAGTCCGCGGACATCACACGTGTCTAGAGCCGTCTGGGGCCTGGGAAACAGGGTTTCAGAGAGCAGTGACCCCTCCAAGGAGGGACGTAGCGTCTCCCCCCACCGACAGGACCCAGGAGAGAGACGGGTCACCATGCATGCGGCTCAGAGGGACTGAGGTACAAGCTTCGTGCAGTCTTTTGTTTGATTGTTTTTTTACATGTATTCATTTTTGAGAGACAGAGACAGAGTGTGAACAAGAGAGGGGCAGAGAGAGAGGGAGACACAGAATCCGCAGCAGCTCCAGGCTCGAGCTGTCAGCACAGAGCCCGACGTGGGACTTGAACTCATGGACCGTGAGATCATGACCTGAGCTGAAGTCAGACGGTTAACTGATTGAGCCCCCAGGCGCCCCTTCCTGAGTTCCCGAAGGCTGGCTGTGCGCTAGCCTGCTGGGTTGGAGCAGCCAGGAGGGAAGGCTGCCTCGCTCACACGGTCTGTCCCCGGGCCCTCAGCAAGGAACCCTGGGGCAGCTATCAGGGACCTGGTCCAGGGACCAGGCAGAACTCCACTGGTCGGGAGGGAAGGGTCAGACCTGAAAATCCTCTGCCCATGGGAGAGGGACAGGAGACCCCTGTGGCCCCAGGATAGTGGAATGACATCAAGCTGAGGGCTGCTGCTTCTAGAAGGGCGGAAAAACTCAGGGGTGAAGGAAAATTTGGTGGACGTGGGGATGGACATGGGGGCGCTCCACTCCAGGGCCCAGGCCGGCTGAGGACCAGACGTGGTGGGTACATCAGAGACCCCCGCCCCCCAGCGTGAGCCAACCACTGATGAGCAATGGCCACCTACCCTTTGCGGAAGGACAAAGGCACGGAGGCAAATGGAGGAGACAGGCCCCTCTGTGTCACAGGCATCCGGGGGGCCCCTGTGAGTGAGGCTGAAGCGGGGCCCGGGGGAAACACGAGGTAACAGCCGCCATCGCTGGAGGAACCCGAATCTGGGGCGCGCCGAGGGGAACAAGAGCAAAAACAAAAGCCCAAAGCTAACTCCTGACTCGACGTGTTTGGGCCCACACGCCAGCAGACCGGCAGGACACGCGTCCCTATTTCCAGCTTCTATACCGTTTGCCTCGGTCTCTACTCTTCCTCATGTGATATTCAGGATTCAGTGAAAACACACACACAAACGCAAGAAAAAGCAGTCTGGTGCCACAAGATAATGTCACCGACGAACTAGATTCACAGAGGGGCGCCTGGGGGGCTCAGCTAGTTGAGCGTCCAACTCTTGATTTTGGTTCAGGTTAAGATCTCACGTTTGTGGGTTTCAGCCCCGCATAGGGCTCTCACTGTCAGCATGGAGCCTGCTTTGGGTCCTCTATCCCCTTCCCTCTCTCTGCCCCTCTCCCTCTCACGCTCTCTCTCTCAAAAATAAATAAACATTTAAAAAGGAACTGAATTCAGAGAAAGTCCAAATACTGGCCGATCAGGGCTGGACTTTAACACAACTGTGGTTGACTCGTTCAAGGATTTAATGAAAAAGGTGGTAACATGCTTGACCAGAAACAACATTTCAGCAAAAGGCAGAAACTGTAAAAAGGAGTCACATGGAATATCAGAAATAAACAGCACATGATTACAGGAGGACTCCCGACCGGCTGAGCAGCACGCCGAGTAGGGCCAAGGAAAGAACCAGCAAATGTAGGGACTAATTCGGGTCAGACTCTAACCCACAGCACAAAAACCAAAAGGGTGAAAAAAACCCCACTCAACGGACCATCCCAATATTGAGGGATAGCGTCAAACCGTCAGACTCCACACATCTGTGGAGGCCCAGAAAGACAGAGAGAGAGAAAGGGGTCAGAAGAAACATTTGAAAAGATAATGGCTGAGAATTTCCCAAAATTAGTGGAAGAAAGTAAATCCTTAGATTCCAAAGGACACAAGCAGCACAGATACCAAAATACTTAAATGCACACACGCTGTCTGAAGACACACACACTGCAGCCAAGGTCAAAGAGAGAAACCCCGAGGGCAACAGGAAAGGGAGAGATGTGACAGACGGACCAACGAAGATGGAGGTCATAGAGGACTTTCCCTCAGCAGCTGCACGAGCCAGAAGGGAACGGAGCGGCCTGGAGGGAAAAACCAAACTAACCAAGAATTCTCTACTCTGAGATAAAACCTTTCAACATGCAGATAAAAGCAAGGCTTTTTCTGAGAGACAAAAGCTGAGGAAGTCCGTTTCCAGCACACCTGCCTGGGATCGATCCAAACGGAGGTTCCCCAGGACGGGGGACGATGGATCCAGCCGGAACTGGGATCCACAGAAAGAAAAAAGAATGAAGAACATCGGAATGGGTTTTCTTTCAACAAACAAGTAAGCGACCCAGACCCAGAATTCGTGGAATTCTGGAAAGATAATGATACACCTTACATTTGTGTAGGCGCAAGCTGTATTACCGTGTCTCATGACCACCTGATCATTGTTATGTGAGGCCAGAATTATCCTTTTCTGCAGATTTATAGACTCTTTGGCCTCCCTGGAGGTGAGCAGGATCTCCATGATCTGTCCTCCTGTTGGAGGCGGGGGCCGCAGGTCAGGCGGGCTCAGCCGTCCAGCGCCCGGGGCTGGTTTGCAGCCCGTCGGGCCTTTTCATTCAGGAGACGCGAGTGCAGCCGTTGGAGCAGCGTTCGAGGCCGCTTTGCTCGCTTTTGAAGAGTTATTTGGAGAAAAGATCAGAGAAGTGAGGAAAGGAACTTCAAGAGTTAGAAATGTCATTAAAATTTTTTTTACTGTTTTTATTTATTTGAGAGAGAGAGAGAGAGAGAGAGAGAGACAGCATGAACAGGGGAGGGGCAGAGAGAGAGAGGGAGACAGAATCTGAAACAGGCTCCAGGCTCCAAGCTGTCAGCACAGAGCCCGACGCGGGGCTCGAACCCATGAACCGTCAGATCATGACCTGAGCCGAAGTCGGATGCTTAACTGACTGAGCCTCCCAGGCGTCCCAGAAATGTCATTCTGAAGAGACTCACACCTACTGTCATTAACCGTCGCTGGACTGCCAGCACTTTGCTCTCAAGCCCCATCCCGCTATTAACGGAAATCTACCCTATGAGTAAGAGGGTGATATTAGAGATGGGCAAAGACAGGCTGGTAATGAGATAATCTGACAGCAAAAAGGAAGCCTCTGGAACTAGGCAGCTATCAATGATGAGGAGCCCGGATGATGGCACAGAGGAAACGCGACCCAACCGCTCCTCATGGCTCAGCCACGAGCCACACTCAGCGGACCGGCGGTAGATGGTGACCGTGGCTTGGTCCAAAGCACGGACGCATCTGTCCTGGGAAGGCAGGGTCTGGGCTGTGCGGGGAGCTGGATCCGCCTTCCCCTCTGCACGTCCACACCCACACTGGTAGCGGGAAATGATGAGTCCATAATTTTGCCAGTAAATCCGCTCATGAACACCATGACAGATACAGGCATTCTTCTAAGAGTTATTGATGCATTAAATCTTGGGCCCTCAAGTAAGCCTCTTATGTACGTACTATGCTACATTCCATTTTACAGATGGAGAAACTGAGGCACAGAGGCATGAAAGAAACCTGCCAAGGTCAAAAGGTAAAATCTGGCGGAGCTGAAATCCTAGCCATGCCTGGGCATTAACCACAGCCTTATAACGCCTCCTCACAATCCAACACTGATAATAAAAAAGGTTCAAAGTGAAGGTTTGGATATGGGAAGACACCTCAGTCCAAGGGTTGGCAATATTTTCCTGTGAAGGGCCAGGCAAGAAATACTTTAGGCTTTGTGACCACACACAGACTCTGTCTGACCAATTCAACTTAGCTCTCATCACATGAAAACATCCATAGACAATACATAGATGAGTGGGCACCGCTGTGTTCCAATAAAACTTTATTTACAAAACAAAACACGGGCCATAGTTTGCAGGCTGCTGTGCTGGACAGTGAGTGTGGCTGCTTGTAGGAGCAGGATCCCAGGAGGGGCAGGACCGCGGACATGGGGCCGCACCTCCCCGTGTTATAATTTCTAGAAAAACACGTGATTTTTCTGAAAAGCGCTTGTCAATCACTTTTGAAAAAGCTCTTAAAACAAAAAACCAAAGATAACCCCTAAATGGACAGTGATCTAAACTTGCAAGCTCGCTGAGGGAAAACAGAGGAGGGAAAAATAACCAAGCAGCGCAACAGAAAGCGGACAGTTATCACAATGAATGCTAGTGAGGCTAGATTCTCCAGGTAAGAGCAAGAGAAACAGCGAAGGCTAAAGACACAGAAAGTTTGAGAGAAAGCGGCTGGGAGAAAATAGGCTGAGCCACAGCGGGTGGTGATGTTCACACCACCCAGAACAGAACTTCAGGCAGAACAGATGAAAGAGAAGGGGTCACTATGCAATGAGAGGTCAGGGAAGATACACCAACTCTAGACTCGTGTTCAGAGTAGTCGCCTTAATGTAGGCAAATTAATACTTGGCATAAATATGAGGAAAACTGCAGTTCTCTGGTGTAGGATTTAGCACAGGAAAGTTAAAAAAAGCAACCCAAATATATAGAAGGTTCGATGGATGTGGATACATCTGTATCTCCAATTCCACCAACACGCGTGGATTATTTGCAAAACGGACCACGTGTTAGTCCGGATTCGAGCCTCAGCAAACACCCAAAAATCAGCACCACGTAACCCGTGGTTTCCGACCACAGTGCAGTTACGTGAGGAGCCAATAAGAGAAGGTAACTAGTAACATCTCCATCTGGAAATTAAAAAGAAAAAAGATTTCAAAATTACTCATGAATCCAAGAGAAGGATCACAGTGGAGATGTGAAAGCACGAGAAGCATACAGGAACGAGGCGTGTAAGTCCGTGGACTCATCAGGGCCCGAGGCCGCGACCAGCTGGGGGTGGGCTCTGACTGAGGGGCCCCAGCAGGGACCCCAAGGAAAAGGCAGACGGGGCAGGGAGGGTCCCTCCCGTTGGTGGGTCACGCTGCTCCACGCCACCTGGGAGAGGAGAGGGGTCCCCAGCGGCCTGCAGTTGGGGAGGGTCTGGGGGGCCAGCCCTGTCCCCGGGAAGACTCTGAACCAGGTGTTTCCAGCCCAGCAAGCCCTGAACTAGGCTCCTTGAGGTCTGGGCTCCCTGGAGCTAGCAGTGCCCCCTACCCTGGCAGGCGACCCAGAGGGACCAGAGATCCGAGCAGCGGGTGGGGGGGGGGGGCGCCGCCAGGCGCCTGGGCAGGCGGGGAGCAGCGCTGGGCTGGGACGCCCATCACATCCACAGGCTGTGTCCCCAGAACAGCCTTGTCCAGCAACAGACGGCTGGTTCCTGGCGGTGCACACGCCCCCCTCCCCCCCCAACCCGGGCCAGGCCAGTGAGGAAACATTCTAGCGACAAAGGCCCAGCCGCCCTCCTGTGAGCTCCCCTCCTAAGCCGGCTGCCCTGCGGGTGGGGGCGGAGAGCACCGCAGACCCACATCCGGACTGGGGTGGCGCCGGTGAGCAGCGGGGTGCAGCTCAGGTGCTGACATGTGAGCCCCTCCCCA
>NC_043707.1:140187365-140195460 GCF_006229205.1 Suricata suricatta | reverse complement strand
CCCCCCCCCCCCCAGCAGCTGGCTCTGAACTGCAGTGTGCCTCAGGCTGCGGAGGGGAGAGGGCGGCGGTGCGGGCTGGGGCAGAGCCTTCTGGAAGGGGCCGTGGACCCTGCAGGTTAGTGCCAGGTGCGGACCCCAGCCCCGCCTGCCCGGTTGAGGAGACAGGCTTGTCAGGACGGGTGGACGGGGTCACTCACCTCTGCCGCTGGCGGCGTAGAGGAGGCCCAGGGCCACCAGGGCGCCGCCCAGCCCGAGCAGCAGCAGCAGCAGCCCCCCCTCCAGGAGGCCTCGGCGCTTCGGTCCCGGGCCCGGCCAGCCAGCCATCTCTGCCATCCCTACCGGGCTCTCGGGCTTCCCCATCGCCAAGTCTCTAGACGGAGGGGAGAGTGCACCGCTGAGAAATCCCAAGGCCAAGGGCAGGGGCAGTGGCCAGCCAGGGTGGGGAGACTTGCGAGGAGCCCCCAGGGCCCTGCCCGAGGCTGGGAGCGGGTGAGCTGGGAGCTGGCGACGGTCCTTCCAGGCCGCCGGGCTCCTCTCCCCATGGCCCAGTCCACACTCGGCCCTCAGTCTGTCTCGCTCCGGGCTTGGCACAGTATTCCCCAGGCCAGAGGCTTGAGTGCCCGGGGTGCTGGGGGGGTGCGGGGAGGCTGGCCCATGGGCCATGGTGGCAGCCTTTCCCCAAGGCCAGCTTCTCCAAGCCTGCTCTCCAGTCGGGGGACCACCCTGCTCACAGCTGGAGGTGGGCACTAGGAACCCAGCAGGCCCAGCGCCCCGAGCTTGCCAAGGGCTCCGGCAGTGGAGCCCGCCTGGGGCCCTAGGGCCGGAGTTGGGGCAGGGGTCCTGGTGGTACAGGCCTGGGGGCTGGGTCAGGAAAACCCCCTGGGCGGTGGCATGGGCCACTGGGCTCCTGGAGCCCAGGAATGGGCAGTGGGGAGATGAGAAGGAAAGGTGCCCAAGCAGGTGGGCAGTGACCATGCAGGTCAGCCCCTGCAGTCACCCGGCTGTCGGGCATTCCTGTGTCCCCCTTTCCCACCCTCCCCTGCCCCCACCACCCCTGCAGTGATGGAGGACACTCAGGGCTGCAGCAGACAGGCGGGGACAGCAGCCCCCGAGGGCTCTGAGGTCTGTGCTCCCTTATGCACGTGGGGGGCGCACATGTGTGCACACGCACCTCTTTGCTGGCACCTCAGCCCTGGCGGCTGGGAACAGCTGCCTGCTCGCCCGTGTGACAGAGCCCAGCCCTCAGACGCCAGGAGCGCTGGGTGCCCACGCGGCACGGCGCAGGGCTGCGAGTTGAGATTGAGAAGCCGGAGGAAGACAACTCCAGTCTGGCCTGAGGGCGGGTGTCCCTGCTGAGCCGGGCTGGGGCGTCCTTACCTGCCGGCACCTGGGGGTCTTGGGGGTCTGCCTGAGTTCTGTCTCCCGCTCACCGGGGCGTCTGACTGTCTCTCCACCTCACCTGCCCCGTGACCTGACTTGAGAGAAGCCAGGCCTGCTCTGATCTCAGGACCCTCCGCGGCCCCCGTCACCTTTCTCGTGACCCATACGGTCCTCCGCCCTCCACCCCCGGCAGACCCCTCCTCAGAGGCTTTGTCCTTCTCCCAGGCCCCCCCTGCCCCCCTCACCCCCCAAAAGTCCCTGCTCAAGGTCATCTTCCCAGTGAAGCCTTCCCTGGGTCCATATTCACCAGCTTGATCCTAGGACCCGATTTCTGTTTTGTCACCAGATGTGTGATTTAGGCTCGATGCCCTGACTTCTATTTCCAGGGCCCACCTCCCCATGGAAATGTCAGCACCATGGGGGTGGGGCTCCATGTGCCTGGGTCCCCAGCACCCACACTGGTGCCCACCACCCCAGAGGCATCCCCCAACATCTGCTGAATGATGAATGAATGAATGGATTTGGCTGGACGGGTCTGAGCCTTGGCCTAGGGTCTGTGGCTCTGGTCTGTCTTCCGTCAGAACTAGCGCGCTCACTCTCTCCTGCCCTGCTCACTTCCAGGGACTCAATGTGGCAGAAAGGTGTGTGCACACTACTGTCATACGAGGGCTGAGGGCAAAGCCAAGCGCTAAGGAATCAGAAAAGGGGGCTGCCGTGGCCTCCCTGGCGCGTGCCCGTGTCCTCGCCGGGCTATCGTGGCCAGCCACGGAAATGGGGCTCCTCATGGGAGGGGACCGGCGGCCCCTGGGAGATGCGCTGGGCACTGGTGGGCACAACCCGGGTGCTGCCCAGGCAAGCTGGCCCCGCCCTCGGCCCACCTTCAGGTCACTCGGGAACCGCTGTGCCCCACGGGCAGGTCTCAGAAGGCTGGGTCAGGAGGGCCAGAGCCAGAGCCACAGTGAGCTGGTGAGCTGGGGCCAGGTGGGGGGGTCCTGGGGGCGGAGAGCACGGCCTGAGGGGCGGGGCTCCAGTGAGGCTCCCTGGCTCTCCTTTGTGATGCGAGGGTTCCCTGGAGGCCAGGTGCCACCCACTTCTGAGTTCCATCTGGGATCTGGATTTGTGTGGGGGGAGGGGGCAGGGAGCAGCCCAGGGGGCCAGGGTCCCTTTGAGGGCCTCTGGCCCTGCATCCTCCTCTCTCCTTGACCCCACCTTTCAAGGGGGCTGCCGGGGCTGCCGGGAAGGAAGGCCACACCCTCTCCTGAGAGGTGGGGGCCAGAGACCCACGTTGGCAGTGGGGTTTGCCAGGGCCCTGCCGTGGGGTCCTGTCCCTTAGTCTCCAGTGAGATTGGTGCATTCTGGGAGTCTCACCAGGTATAAGGGGAGGAGGGGGTGCCTTCCACCAGCTCGGGTTCAGCGGCCTCCCTCTGCCCCTGGGGACCCCGAGGGGCAGTTGGTCCCGGCTAGGGAACCGGAGAGGCTTCTGGACAGACAGAGGCACCCAGCGCCTCCGAGTGGGAGCCAGTCACCCCGCGATGGGGGCGGGGGCTCTGGGCTGAGCAGTCCAGCCCCAACCCAGGCCGGACTCAGTTCTGCTTCCGTTTCCGAACCCCAAGGAACAAGTGGTCCCCCCTGAGCCCCTGGAAGGGTGTCTGGGCAGGGCCCATGCTGGGCGCCGCTGGGCCCCGTCACACCGTGTTGGGGTAGCTCTCAGGTTGGACACCACCCCCAGAGCCGGGCGGGGCTCTACTCAGCACCCAGCCAGTCTCCCAGCACCCACCCCATCTGAAGACCCGAAACCCACCCAGAGTGAGGAGCTGGCACCTGATGGGAGGCCACCTGGGCTGTTGGCCTAAAAGGGCATGAGGTCAAGGTCAGGGGCGAGAGCCACAAGGGGACTGCCCTTTGGGGGAGCTTGAGGCAGGCCAACGGCCAGCTTGGCCACTCTTTCCCAGAGCATGATGGTCCTGGGGCCCCACAGGTGACAGCCTGGCCAGAGCACCTCCTCTCAGCCTGCCACCAAGGCTGCCTGGATGCAGACGCGGCTGCGGCCCAGAGCCCAGCCCCACTGTCCCCACCCACACTGCCCCGTCCAGGAGCTCTCTCTGCTGCTGTCCGTGAGAGACAAGCTGTGAGGGGGGCCCCGTGGGCCATGCTGCTGGGGCTCCCGCGCTCTGGGGTGGGGCTGGCAGGGGGCTATCGGGTCCCCGGGTGCAGGGGGTCCCACCCCCCACCCCATCACTGCGCAGGACAGTCTGATCTGAATCCTTTTTCCTAGGTGAATTCAGGGGCCGGTGGGGGCTCCCTCACCCCTGCCTGTATCTTGGGCAAAAAATGTGAGATGTGGGGGGTTGGAGACCCAGCTCCCATGAGGGGAGGGGTGGGCACCACCATCCTCAGTAGATCTAGGAGTTAGCCTTGGTCACTGCTGCTATGGGGTGGGGGCTGCCCCTCGGGTGGGCGGGCACCTGCCCTTGACTGTCCCCAGCCCCGCTCTAGGGCAGGATCATCTGGGGCAGCTCTTGTCCTGTGCACGGAGCCCAGCCCCACCTGGCAGGTGTCTCTGGGCCTCTGCAGGGCAGGGATGGGATCTCCCGGCGGGTCTGCCCACCCGGGGTGCACACACAGGCTCGGGGCGCCCTGCCCAGAGAAGACAATCGGGCTGGAGGAAGTGGAGGGCATTTCCGAAGTGCTCCCCAAGCTGGGTGAGAGCCAGGCCTGAGGGAGCCCTCCCCACACCCTCCCTGACAGCTGCCTCCGACGCCAGGCCCTGGGATCCTGCACAGCAGGGAAGGGGCCGGGGTCTGACTGTCCCTGGTCTTCGTCACTGAGCCACCAAGCCAGCCCCAGTCCCCTCACCTAGAAGACTGTCACAGAGTCGATGAGAGAAGCAGCCAGGCCCCATGCCAGGCGCAGAGGTGTGGCCGGCACCTGCCGGAGCTCGGCCGCCCAGCGGAGGGTTGTGGGGACGGACGGCAGCTTGTTCGGGAGGCCGCGTATCCGTCTTTGAACTCTGTGGTGGCTGCTTCCACGGTCCCGGGAGCTCTACCCGTTACGTGAGTGACCCCGTCCTAGCTCATCAGCGATTGATTCTTCATATTAAACCCTCGCCATTCGAATCACTGGTGTGGTTT
Source organism: Suricata suricatta (assembly GCF_006229205.1). NCBI lineage: Eukaryota > Metazoa > Chordata > Mammalia > Carnivora > Herpestidae > Suricata > Suricata suricatta. The sequence continues at coordinate 140,190,949 of NC_043707.1, read as the reverse complement.
TGTCCCCAGAGTGGACACCAACGGATCCGCACGCTGCTGCCAAGAGTGGCCCTGCCACCGGACCCACAGGCCGTGCCCTTGGGCCTGACTGCACGGCCGGGCTCCCAGGGAAGGGCTTCACGACTGAGGGGCTGTCACACTGGCAGCTGTGACGCAGCCCAGGGGCCGTGGCACGTGGCTGTTCCTGCAGCGATGGTGGCCGCAGGGACTGTGGGCTGGGGCAGGCTCTCCCGAGTGTCCCGGAGGACACACGGGAAGGAAATGAGTGGCTCAGGTCGTAGCCCAGGAGTCGGGGGCTCCACGGGGGCCCTGAGAACCCGGTCACACGCACAGGCCGGTGGTGCTTAAAGTCAAACGCGACATGAAATCCTGTGAGTCGTGTAATTACAAGGTTGGTCGCGTTTACAGCCACATCAACTTTCTTGCGGGAAGGAAGGGGACCCTGGAAGTTGGAAGGGGCTCAGATGAAGGCGAGAATTTTGAACCCCCAAGTCCCCAGAGGCCCTTTCCAGGGGACGCAGCCCATCCTCCTGTTGGAGGAGACGAGGCTTCTCATTATTGACCCCGTGAGCCTCAGGTGGGCTGAATTCTACAAAGGACGATGCTCGTTCTGTTCAACCTCAACCCGCCTCCCCCACCCGCGGACTCCAGCCCCACACACGGGGTCTAATTCAGCATCCTGGGGGCGGGCGGCTGCAGTCTGATCCTGCAGGAAATAGCACTGGCACCCCAATAACGGCAAGACTGCACCAATTCACACGGGGGCCCCGGGAATCCTGTGTGGGAAGAGTCTGAGGGTATAGACCGTGGAGAGAGTGGCCACCCACACCGACTTCCCGGTGGCTCAACCCAGGGTTGAGTGTGATGCCTACTGTGGTCCCTAGTGAAGGGATGCCAGAACTTTCCTAGCATAACAGAGGAACCCAAAGGTGGAGGAAGGGTCTGTATGACACACACCCGCCCCTGCAGCCCCCAAGAAGGGCCACAGCACTGGTCTCCCGGCAGCTCGGTTCTGACGTGGCCCGCAGGCTCCCCATCGTGGGCCGCCCTGGCACGGCTGCAGATGCTCGTGGTGTGCTGACCGTGAACGTGCCGCTGGACCCGGGCTTGCTGGGATTTAGGGTTTTTGCAAGACGACCCTCGTGGGCGTCTCGCTCCAGTTCCAGCACGTGCGCCGCCCAGGCAAGCACAGCATTTAGGACTTTTGAACTGGTGATTTGACTAGTTTGTTAGTTTCTTCAGGTTGAGATTATGCTTTCTTCAATGAACTTGAGAGCTTTTTTTCTCTTCCTTGGCACGAAGGGGTTTAAAGACCCTTGGAGTGGACCGCAGCAGTCCGGCCGGGCTGAGGGGCCTGCGCGCTCCAGAAGTCAGCTGTTGGTTCATCGCCTTTACTTGTGAGGAATCGTATTTCAGGTTTATTTATCCTTCTATCCTTCTGTTCCTAATTTATTAATTTCTGCTTTTATCCTTAATTCCTATCTCCTGTTTTCCCTTGTTTTATTGTCTTTGTCTGACTTTAAAAAAAATTATTCCTGAGAGAGAGAGAGAGAGAGACACTGTGTGCAGGGAAGGGGCACAGAGAGAGGGAGACACAGAATCAGAAGCAGGCTCCGGGCTCTGGGCTGTCAGCACGGAGCCCGACATGGGGCTCGAACCCACAAATCGTGAGATCATGACCTGAGCCGAAGGCTGATGCCTAACAGACTGAGCCACCCGGGCGCCCTGTCTTTTTCTGACTTCTTGAATGGACTTCAAGAAAATGTACTTCATTCTGTTTTACTGCTTAGTAATCTGCTGGGGGCCTGTCCTTCTGCCTGGGCACCACTGGGGGCCTGCCCTTCGGCCTGGGCACCGCTCAGACTACACCCGGCAGCTGCTTCTCTGCACACGTGTCGTTAGGGTGACTTTTCCAGTATTCTTTGATTTCAGTTTTGACCTCTTGGACCCAGAGCGGTTTCACGCGCAGGGAACATAAACTACCCTCCAGCGGTGTCACCTTCGAGACCGCCTTCCCAGTCACCCGAAACGGGGAGGTTCTGCAGTGTCACTTCTCCGCTGAGTCTGACCCACGTCAGTGAGGCCCACTGCGTCCTGCTGCTCGGGAGCCCGTCCAGGGGGCGACGACAGGGTGGCCGGTGCCCAGGGCTCAGTGCAGCCGGCAGCCCAAGGCCGCCTCCCTCCGCACCCTCGCCTTCAGCCTCTTCAGGCCGCTGTGCGCCGGGTCCACCAGGAGGCCATTCTCTGCCGCCGTCCAGGCCTCCGGGTAGCGCTGCTCCCCCAGACAGGCCTGGCCGAGATGCAGGAACACGTGGGCGGCGGGGTCCCGGCCGGGCCGCTCCCACAGGCTGCTCTGGGCCAGGCTGGGCGCTAGCTTGAGGGCCTGGGCGAAGGCGCCCGCGGCCCTGGCCTCATCTCCCAGGCTCAGCAGCAAGCGGCCGCGGGAGCACAGGTCCTCCACCTGCATCGGGACGTCACGGTCCCTCACGTCCTCCCGGAGCACACGGTCCAGGTCCTCCAGGGCCCGCTCAAACTCCTGCAGCTCAGCCAGACAGGTGGCCCTCAGGCGCAGGTGGCGGGCGTCGCTGCCACCTGTGAGGACGGCCAGCGAGCAGTAGCCCAGCGCTTGCCCAGGCTGCCCCGCGTTCAGGAGGGCGTGGGCTTCCCGGGCTGCAGCCTGCACGGAGGGGACAGAGGGGCGCAGTGTGGGTCAGCCCAGGGAGCTGCAGGCCCCTGGCCAGCCCCGCACAGCTCGGCAGGCTCCTGACCTGTGACTGCGGCCGCCGAGGACATTGCCTGCAAGCCCCCCACCTTGCAACTCCCTCTCAGCTGGGACCCTCCCCACTCCTCCCCGCTGGCCCTCCCCCTCCTCACAGCCCCGCTGCCTCAGTCATCTGGTGAACTCCCTCATTCCCCCCTGCCTCAGCCCCTCTCCGCAGTCCCCTTCCCAACGGGCGCACGGTTCCCACGACTGCCCTGGCCAAGGATCCTCGCAAGCCCCGCCTCCGTCCTGAAGCCCCCTCCTCTGCCCGAGGTCAGGGAGGCGGCCGCTGAGCACTGGTGGTTCTCACTCTGGCCCAGGAGCCGCTGCAGCAGACCCTGCAGAGCCCGACTCCGCGCGGGAAACTGTATGCACTTGCTCCAGCATCTGCAGCGTGACCTCCAGGCGCCGGGGTTCGCTGCGCTTGCCCCCCGGGCTGCTAGTGGTGTGGTGGACACCCCCACCCCCAGGCTCCGCGGATGCTGCAGGGCGGGGCTGGAGGTCAGCGGGCACCGTCCAACCTAGCCCTTTCCCCCCCTGGGGACCGCTGGCCTGGGGGCCCCGGCTGGGTGTTGATGTTCACAGGGCTCCCCGCTGCCCCGCGGGCTCAATTCTGAGCCTCTGAGGGTGCCGAGGACGCCCACTCTCAAAACCCGTCCCCAGGCGCTAGGCTCCCCCCAGCGCCCCCTCGGACGCCTCCGCGGGCTGCCCGGGGCCCCCTCTCCTAAGAGCCCACAGGGGCTCCCCGCTGGAGCACCCGGCACCCGGGGGCCGGCCTTTCCCGCCGTCCCTCTCCCCTGCCGCGCGGCGGGGTGCGCCCGGG
>NC_043707.1:140179513-140187265 GCF_006229205.1 Suricata suricatta | reverse complement strand
CCCCCCGCCGCCCGCAGACCCCTCAGGGGAGCTCAGAGATCGCCAGGCGCCCTCCTATGAACCGGACCGGTCTCCCCCTGCTGAGACCCCAGCCAGACCCGTCCTCAGAGACCCCCGGAGCTCCAGGTCCTGAAGACAGGACCCTCCCCCCAGGTGGCAGCGGCTCCCCCTGCATTCTTCGCGCTCTCCACCCCTAACGCCTGTGTAGCCACGTCTTCTCTTAAAGCCCCAGTATGGTTTCTGTTCGGCTGAGGGGCCCCGAGGGATGGAACCTGCTAGAGTCCTGGGTGCACGCAGGCGAGAGGACGCGGGGTGCCTGCCCCAGGCCACAGGGGGCTTTCAGTGGGAGTCCCTCGGACTCTAAGGTCGGCTTGTGCTCTTGGCCTCCCCTTCCGGGTCCCTTCACTTCCCTCCCCCTCCCCACAGAAGCAGTTCAGCCACTTCCTTGGTGGGGGGGCGGGGGTCTGCTCTGCAGGGTCTGTTCCGGAGCCCTGCGTCTCCCCCACCTTCCATGGGGCAGCCCCTTCCCTCTGCCCGCGCCCCCCCTTCCATCAGACTGGCCCCCACTAGCCTTGGCCCTGAAGCCTCTCCCCCCTCACCCAACCCACTCCTCCATCCACACCAGCTGCGTGACGACCCGTTTTGTGATTTTTGTGAACTTCCTAAATGCTTTCCTACCTCCATGCCTTTGCCTTGGCCTGTCTGTCTAATCATGGCTTCGCCTCCAGTGCCGCCTTGTTACCCACGACCCTGCATTCAGGAAAGGGAACGCTCCCCGTCTCCCCTGAGATGGGAGACCCACAGCGGGGCGGTGGGTGCCACCAGCGCCTGTGGGAATGTGCTCTGTGTATTCTTGATGAGACGGTGGAATGGAAGATCAGCCAGCCAGAGGTGGTGACCCCAGCCGGACGCGCCACCACGGTGCCCGGTCGGCTCACCTCCCTGGAGGCCGCCTTGCTGCCACTGCCTCCTGGGAGGGGCGGGCCTCTCTTTCCCTGGCCTGGGGCTCAGAGTGGGCTCCCTGTGAGGGCCGGGGCTCCTGGCTGGCTCGGCCAGCTCCGAGGACAGGTCCCCTCTCTCTCCCAGGCCCTGTCACTTGTGGCTCATATGCCTCATGCAAGGAAGCCGGGGGTCATTGGCCAGATTGGCATGTGCTCCCCCGAGCCCCCAACTGAGATGAGGCAGACCGGGAGGGTAGAGCTGCCCCGAGCACTGGGCAGGGCCCTGAGGGGCGCACCTGGGTGAGGCTCTGCCGCTCCGGGGCCTCCAGGAGCTGCAGCAGGAAGCCGAGTTCCTGGGCGTCCGTCTCTGCCAGGCACCGGAGGTCCCGCGCGGCTGCGGCCATGTGCCCCTGCTTGAGCCGCAGCACGCCCCAGCGGGCCGTCTCGGCCGCCGCCGGGGGGCTGGCATGCGGGGCTCTTTGCAGGCAGGCGCCAGCTTCCTCATAGCTGCCTGTCGTCGCAGGGAGGGACGGTCAGGGTGGGGCTGGGGCAGGGGACTGGAGAGGTGGGGAGCTGGCCACAGCCCCTCTGGCTCCGTGTTGGCTCAGGGAGAGAGCCGATGATGCAGGGGACACGGGACCTGGGACCAGGGGTGCGGCCAGCCTGCCTAGGGGGGCCTGGTGTCCACGGTCTCTCCGTGAGCATCTGCTGCGTGAGCAGGTGAGCTGCCGGGGAGGCTGGGGTGGCGGGTCCTTTTATGAAAACCCCATCCCTCCTTTGTTTTCCTCCCTGCACGGAGGGGACTGAGCCCAGGACACTTACGCCGCAGGCCCTACGTGGGGACCAGGTCTCAGGGCCGGGATTTGGGATGGAAAGGACACCAGGAGGCACCGAATCCCTTCCTTTTACAGAAAAGCACCAGGAGTGACAGGAGCGGGACACCCACGTCCCCCGGACCCGGGCCGAGCATACCCGCTGCCGTGAGCACGTCCGCCAGCAGGATGTACCAGCTCAGCTGCCCGCCGTCGATTTCGATCAGCGCCTCCCCGGCCGCAATGAGGCCCTGTGCGTCCTTGTCGCTGAGGGGGGCCCTGGTGTCCGGCCCCTGGCTCAGGAGGGCCCGGCAGCGGGAGGAGAGGCCCCGGGTGAGGAGGGCCTGCGCCTCCGGCTTCAGAGAGCGGATCTCAGGGACCGCTGTCCTCCGGTCGAGCTTCAGAGCCGAGAGGATGTCGTCCACGGCCTCCTGCGGGATGGGGGGGGGGGGGCAGAAGTCCCAGTGGGTTTGTCAAGTGTTCCTCCCGTGCCTGGGCGCCGGCCACACCGGAAGGGGTACGCAGCCGGGTTGCTGGCCTTCCACGACCAGAAGGCCCAGCCGGGGAGCCACCCTGTGCAGAGAGCATGGTGCTGGGGTCTGGAGGGGGCGCGATGGCCGGCACCGGGGCGGGCGCACGCTGAGGAAGAGCCCACCCCAGGCTGGAACAGGTGCCAGGCTGCCAGCGCGCGTGGGGGAGACTCAGCACTCGGGGGGGGGGGGCAGCACCGGCTCCACACGCTCTCATCTCAGCGTCTGGGACCGTCTCTCCTTACTTCCGAACGCTCTGCCCTTACCCCTGGCGGGCAGGCCACCTCTGGGCTGCAGAGCCTCAGGGCGGCCACCAGGCTTCAGTCACGGCTGTGACACTGCCCTTGGCTGAGGAGTGCCCTTGTCCAGGGCTGTTCAGCTGTGGCTGCCTGCGTGCAGGTTTTCTCTGCCCTGGGGCTGCCAGTGCGTCCCCTCCCCCGGTGTCCCAGCACGCGGACCACCTGGACCCTCGGGCTCTGAGCAGACAGCTCAAGGTGGTTCCCAAGAAGGCAGCTGGGGGCTTGTTAGTTTAAGCCGAGGGAGGGGGGATGTCTAGTAGCCCCGAGGGCTGGCACATCCTGTGCTCACTGAGGCTGGTAGGCACGGGGGCCTCTTCAGATGAAAGGGACAGACTTCCTGAAACCTGGGATGGGACATGATGATGAGGTCCCCCCGCCCGGTGTCTCCCGCTCAGTACGGCCTGGCCCTGCTTCCTCTCCCCTGGGGGCCGAGAAGGAAAGCAGTGTCCTGGGTCCTCCCGGACACCCCGCCCCTAAAGCACTGTTCCCCTAAGCCCACTTGCCCTGTCCCAGGCGGGGAGGGGGGCCCGGTACCTTCTGCCGGTCCAGGGCCAGGAGCAGAAGGGCCCGGCCGCACAGCGCCTGCACGTTCTCCGGCTCCGCCCGCAGCACCGAGTTGAAATCAAACATGGCGGTCTTCTTCTGGCCCAGGAGCCCGTAACAGCGGGCCCGGATGAGCAGGGACTCAACTGCTGGACTCCCTGGAGGAAGGAGGGTGTGGCATCAGGCCGTGACCGCTGTTGGACCTGGGTGGGTACAGTGCATCTGCCCCCAGCCAGTATTTGCTGGTGCTCAACAGTGGGGTGGGGCAGAGGGTGCACCAGCTTTGGGGCCACCTTGGGGAGCTCCCAGACCCAACCCTGGGCGTAGTCTGGGCTGACCTCGGGGCACCGGCTGTTGGGCATAGGGATCTCAGCCATAAGGGGGTCATCTAGGAGGGCTGGTGGACAGACAAGGGTCCCAGGAGGAGGGGGCACTGTGGCTGCATCTGAGGTGAGGACAGCTGAGGGTCCAGGAGGCCGAGGGGTGCTTGGGGCTGGACATGGAGCAGCTGGAAGTATGACGGTGCCAGGTGGGCAGGGAGGAACCCTCTGAACTCTGGGCACAGAGGCCCCTCCCCAAGGAGATGGCCACCACGCTCCCTCGGGTTGTCTGTCCAGGGATGGGCACAGAGGACCGCACCGTGGGCCCTGCAGGGCCCTCTGGATCATGCCCCCTTCCCGTGGAAGGCGTGCAGGGCGTGAGCTGCACCCTGGGCACCGGCTGGCACTGTCCAATCCTCGCTCCCATGCCTCCCCCTCACCGGCATCTCCATCGCCCGCTTTGAGAAGAGGAAAACGAGGAGATGCTTCGGAAGTGCCAAGCCAGGAGCGCACCTGATGCTCGACCCAGAGTCCACACTTCGAACCTCCGTGCACCCCAGGAGTTCGAGGCGCGTCCTTGGGGAAGCCCTCCCCTCCAGCCTGGGTGCCCCCTGTGCCACCACTTTGAGAAGGCCCAATGTCAGGAGCCTCTGTCGCCCAGGACGGCGTTGGCTGGGCACGTGGGGACACCAGGCGCACTCCTACAGAGACACCCCCAGTATCTACAGGAAGGGCCTAAGGGAAGGAGGACTTTTCTCGGTTGGAGGGAGGGGGCCAAGCTGGGGGAAGGGCCCCATAGGGCCCAGGGTGTGTGTGGGGAGTGGGGGGGCAAGGGGGGGTGGGGTCCCAGCTCTGTCCCAGCTGGCGTGGCCAGTGTCCCAGGCTTCAGCATGCTCACCCGGACAGCTGAGGCCTGGGGGCAAGGCGTGCTCCAGGAGCGCGCACACGCGAGCGTACACACGAGCATGCCCGGATCCCCAGGTCCCTGACCCCGCTGCTCGTCTTGCCCCTATGGACCCGGCCCAGGACCTGGCCCAGGATGGGAACCCTGGGGGTGGGTGGGCAGCTCCTACCTGCAGCGAAGATGGCCAGAGAGAGGTAGGCGATGGCCTCCCTGGTGTGGGCCGCGCCCTCGGCCCCAGTGGGCCGTGCCCGCAGGATGGCCAGGGCCTGAGCGTGGCAGTGGTCCCGCAGCAGCTGCCGGTCCTCGTGGCTGAACACGTCCAGGGTGGGCTGGAGGCAGGCCGTGTCCCCGGACTGGACCAGCTTCTTCACCAGCTGCAGGGGCAGGGCAGTCACCGGGTCCCTCCCGGTGCCGGTGCGGGAGGCCCGGCCATTCCACCCCGGTTCCCCTCACCGGGCGGGGGCGTGGCCCACGAGCTGAACCTTCAGGGGCGGGGCTACGGGGGCGGGGCTCACGGGGATTGGCTCACGGGGCAGGGGCTGCGCTCTGGGAGGTGAGGACCGGAGGTGTGAGCTCGCGGGGGGGCTGCTCTCTCTGCTGGGCGGCGTGGGGTGGGGGCGTCCCAGTGTCCCCGCGCCACACCTCCGCCGTGCCAAGGAGGCCCACACGCTGCAGGTCCAAACGAGAAGCGCGGGGAAAGGGGGCTTTCAAATCCTAAGGTGACAGAGGGCACCGGAGACCCTCAGAAGGCGAGCAGCAAATGCCCTGGGACCGGAGCTCTGGGTGGAGCGACACCCGGTGGGCGTAACCTCGGCTCTCGCCGCCTTTCGGTCTCACAGAGACCCGCTGCTGCCCCTGCCGGCCGCTCGCTGAAAACACAGGTCCCAGAGCGGAAGGTCCGGGGCATCCTCCCCTCCCCCCCACGTGGGCCTGCGCAGGGAGACCAGGAACCCAAATGCAGCCAGAACCCCAAAGCTTGACATCTTCCGCTGGACCATAACCTTCTGACTCCAGTTCCAAGGGAGGGAGGTGAGGTCCTGCTTTTCCTGGAGCACCTGGGGGGTCTGCCATCCCCCTCCCTGAGCAGGGTCGCCTCCAAGCCTAGTTCACTTGGAAGATTTGGGATGAAGCTCCGTCTACACCTGACTCTTGGCCCTTTCCCTTCATAACACAACAAAAGCAACTATGAGGCACCTATTGCATACTGGAGACCCTCTGGGCCCTACGGCACCTGCTTCAGCTCTTTCAGTGACAACCCATAAGACCAGGTCACAGATGGAGAGACTGAGGGTCACAGAGGCAAGGGGTCTTGCCCGAGGTGGCAGAGCCCGGGGCTGGAACAAGTTCTGCCCGCTCCCAGGGTGAGCACCCAGAGGCCCGGTGCCTCCTGTGGGGCTGTGGTCAGTGGGGCCTCCTCACCTGCTGGGCATCATGGAAGAGTCCTCTCCTCAGCTGCAGCAAGGCCAGTCTCGCCAGCACGGGGGCCGCCAGGGGCCTCCGGGAGAGGGCCACGAGCAGGGCTGCGCGGGCGTCGTCTAGGCGGCCCAGGCGGTACAGGGCGTCAGCCCCCAGGAGGCCCGAAGCCTCGTCTTCTCCGTCCAGCTCCGTCAGGAGCACGGCCAGCTGGTACACGCCATGGGCATCCCTGCGGAGAGAGTAGCGGGGGGACAGCTGGCCCAGCCCCATCCTGCGCCCTGTCACCTGCCCAGTTAGGCGGGCCCCGGGCCCCTGGTCCACCCAGCACCCACCCGAATACAGGGCTTGGTTCCTGCCGGATGGCCCCTCACACACACGGTGTCCAGGAGCCGCAGCCGCCCTCCCCGACGTGCACCCTGGGCGCTCGCTGCCCACCCCATCCTGCCACCCTCCGTGCGCTGACCACAGCCCACCCTGCCTCAGCTTCCCCTCCGGGAGAAATGGGATGGCAGTGTTGGCCTCGCGGGGCTCAGGGATGTGTTGCAGGCAAAGTCCGATTACACACAGGCTGCACCTGAATGTTCCTGGTGTCCTGGGAATGTGCATGAACTCCCACTGGGAAGGGCGGCCAGAGCCTCGAGTTTGCCAATTCCCAGGGACAAAAAGTACAAAAGGGCCCCCAGTCTCGTTCATGAAAGGCCCCCCCCCCCAGCAGCACATCAAAGCGACTTGAACTGAGCAAGCTGGAGGCAGAGGAAGTGTGTGTGTGAGTGTGTGCAGGGTGGGTGCTGGTGGCAGAGCTGACATCAAACACGCACCCACGCACCCCCTCCCCATCCCGCTCCCAGCTCAGTGCTTTTAGCTTTGCTGAATCGCCTTGCTGCCGCCTCAGCAAGCAGAGAAGCGCTCAGCAGAGCAGCTGCAGAGTCCCCGACTGAACAAACTGGCAAAACATCTGCAAAACCAACACCAGGGCTGGGTGTGTGGCTCCGCGGGCGGGCAGGCGGCCCCTGAGGTCAAGGACGTCAGTGGCCGCGTGCTCCCTGACCCAGAAACCCCACCTCCGCCCCCATTCTAAGGGCAGAACGTCGTGGAGAGGGTTGCCGGATAACAAAGGGCAAAAGCCCTAGGAGCGGATGGGGGACGCGGTGGGCCCCCCCGGGGTGGGCCCTGCAGCTGCCGGAGAAGGAATCTGGAAGCCAAGGATCTGCTAAAGGATCTGTGAAAAACCGCGGGCTACAAACCGCACACAGAGCGCGCGCTCAGTTTAGTGAGCTCTATTTACTACGCGCAGAGAGAAACAACTAGAAGAGGAGGTTACCTGTGGGGTGGTGGGCGAGTTGAACTTTCCCATTTCCTGTTTTGAGCTCTTAAATTTCTAGGACCATTAGGCCCACAAAGCATCCCATTGTTGGGGACCGAGCGCCAGGACTAAGACCTGGGCTCGTCCTCCATGATTTAGGGAAATCCCCCCACTGCTTCCTGCCTCAGTTTACTCATCCGTAAAATGGGAAGACACAAACCCTAGCTACCTCGCAGGAGACCAGAACGAAGCAGCAGCCCCAGGGTGCGCCGGGCTAGTTTTTACCCTTCCTGCGCGGCGCGGCTGTCCTCGGCGGCCCGACTCCGGCGGCCCGGTGCGCCCGCGAGTGCCGGCTCTGGCCTCCGCTGCAGCATCTTGCGGCCCTCCTCCCGCAGCACCGTCAGCAGCAGGCCCCGCTGGTTCCAGGGTACGTAGGCCTTGGCGACGAGTAGGGCCTCCTCGGGCTGCAGCCGGCTGGCGGTGACATAGTCCAGTGCGCCCAGGAACTCGCTACCGGTCAGGACCCGCAGCAGCCCGCGGCCGCACAGCGCGCGCACGCAGCTGCCCAGGTGCGGTGGTCCGTGCTCCACCACCTCCTGGAAGTCCTCCCGGGCGCACCGCGTGTCGCCGGCGTGCAGCGCGCAGAAGCCGCGCAGCGCCAACAGGGGCGCTCGGTCCGCAGGG
>NC_043707.1:140171522-140179413 GCF_006229205.1 Suricata suricatta | reverse complement strand
GCCAGCAGGAGGCACTCAGCCAGGCGAGCGCCCAGCGCCGGGCGGGCTCCAGGCGGCGCAATGCGCAGCAGGACACGGAGCGCGCGGGTCACCGGGGCCAACAGCTCGCGGCCCGAGTTTTCGCGCAGCTCAGCGCGGCTCCGCACGGCCTCCTGGAAGCGGGCGAAGCCCGTGTCCGCCGCCTCCTGCGCCTGGGCCCGTATGCGCTCTCGGTCCCCAGCGGAGAGCACCGCCTTGAACTGCCTCCGCGCGCCCGAGGGGCTCTGGCGGAAGGCCTCGTGCAGGTCCCGAAGCAGGTCCCTGGCCCCACCGTCCAGGAAGAAGGCCGCGGCCGCGCGGGTGACCAGCAGCGCGGCCAGACGCTCGCCTAGGGAGAAAAACAGAGGCTGGTCCTGCCTGCTGGGACCCATCCTCCAGGGTGTGACCTGTAGTCCCCGACCGTGTGGCACCCTGGGCACTTTGGACTCTCTGACGCATCCCATCGCATCTCCAAGATGTGTCCCAGCAGCCAGGCCATCCCATCACGAAGATGGACCAATAGCGACAGGGCAGAATTGGGCAGGACAGCCCAGGAGTGTTGTCTGCCCACAGGTTCAAAGTCAGTCTGGACACTCAGCCAACAGGGAAATTTAGTTACAAAACCTCTTTACTTTTTAATGATGGATTTTGGGATTGCGATCCCTCCTCTGGGATCAGCACCCCAGGTCAACGCTGAGGTTCCGACCCTGTGACCTTGATAGGGGATGCTGGTCCTTCAGCCTCTCTGCTGCTGGCCTTCTCTGGGCTGTGTTGGGCTGTGTTTCCCTTTGAAACCGAGCCTGGAGTCAGGTTCAGCCAAGAGGGGAGGACACACCCAGTGCTGCGTGCACAGACGAGGACTTGGGCCACTGACCGACTCTCGCCGTGCCTCAGTTTCCTTTTCTGCTTTATAACGGGGTTAAAAATGGTCTACACTAACAGGACTGTGAAGATGAAATGGGTGAATGTTGGTCCAGTGCCTAGAACAGGGCCTGGAGTCATTTGACTCGGTGAGGTTCCCCGTCAGCCACACCATCCCCCACATCATTGTCACACTTCAGGTCTGAGCAACTTGCCGGAGCTCCTGAGGACGGGGGCTTTCGGATCGGGAGACAGCCAAGCCCCCAGTCCCAACAGCTGCCCACCGTTGAGAGCATCCCAGAAAACTCGGTGCTGGTGGGAGCTCAGGGTCATGGGCACCCACCCTTGCATTACAATTTAGGAAGGTACCTGTGGGGAGGGGAGGGTCCCAGAACCCCAGGGGTTCTCAACCCCGGGTCTCAGAATCCCACTCCATGCCTTTGGCACGGGTCCTTCACAATTCTCAAAGTGCTTTCCCTCTTTACATAAGTGAATCACATGGTCATCGTAGTCCTTCACATTGAAACAGGAAAGGGCAAAACACCTTCACTTCTGCGTGGGGACGAAATCACCACTGCCCTGCCCTGTTCCGATTTTGAGTAAGTGTCACACCACACCCCAGAGTCATGTGAAGAAGAACCTGGCACCCTGAGATCAACCAGCCGACCAACAAGGTCACCCTGTCTAGACCTGGTGGCAAAGTAAGATACTTCGGGCCTTTCCTGTCCTTTACTGATTCCTGAACAAAACAATTCTACGCCCGATTTTTACAACACCGCATATCCTAGGGAGACGCAGTAGGAGGAGAGCCCTCGGGGCCTGTGGAGCTTTGTTACCTCTTTACCCACACGTCACCAAGATTCTGCTCAGTTCTCTCCTGCTCTTCATATTGGATCATTTCTATCTTCAACTTGACTGACTCTTCCGCTTCTCCAATGTGCTATGAATTTTTCAATTCTAAAATTTCCATTTCATTCTTTTTAAAAATAGTTTCCATGTATCTGCTGAGGTCCCGCATTTGTTCATTCCTTGTAACCATAGTTTCCTTTAGTTCTTGAATGTATCTGAAATAGTTCAAGTCCTTAGTCCGTTCATTTCAGCACCTGGATCGTCTTGGGGTCAGTTTATATGGACTTCTTTGTCTCCTGACTGTGGTTTACGTTCTATTTCCCTGTTTCTTTGCATGTATAGTAATTCTTTTTATTGTATACTAGCTCATCTGGTTGGCGTTTTGTAGAGACCCTGGGTTGTGTTATGTTCCTCTGAAGAGAGTTTTGTTTTAGCAGGCAGGTACACTGGAAGGATCAACCCCCAGATTCTGTCTTCTCTTTGCTGGGCACCATTTAAATCTCCAGTTAGTTCTTGAAGCTTCCAGAAGCTGCTCTTTCAGACCACCCAGTCTCTCCTATGTATGTGTAGTCTGGTGGTTCATCAAGGCTTCAAGTGGATTTAATACACGGATTTGGGGGCCGACCCCCCTGTGGCTCCCCACTCTTCAGGATTCTCTTTCTAAACTTTCCAGCCACTTTTCTCAGCCCGAACTCCGTCCTATAACATCCCAAGCCAGTGAAACTGCAGTGTCCTGATTTATGTGGATAAAACATGGATTGAGGGGTGTCCTCTGGCAAAAAGCTGCAAGCCTGTGAATCTCCGTGTGTGGTCTCCATCTTTCAAGGGTCAGCTTCCAGTTTCTTCTACATTTGGTCACTGTTCAGTGCCTTCAAATGATTCCATTTTATATATTTTGGCCAAATTTTATCACCGTTACCTGTGGGACAGAGTGAGACAAGCTAGTCCACCGTTACCGAAGCCCTTCTTCTGTTTTTAGACCTAAACATTTTGACGATAGGGGGGATGTAAAATGCTGTCCCATTGTTGCTTTAATTTTAATTTCCCTAATTGCTAGTGAGGCCAATGTATATAATTCTTTATTTTTTTTCTCATGTGGTGGGTGGAAAGTGGTATCTTATTGTTTTAATGGCCATTCATAACATTGTGTGAGGTTGAACATTTTTCATGTTTCTTCGCCATCTGTGTTTTCGCTTATGGGAAATGCTTTTTTTTTTTTGCCAATTCTCATGTCGGACGTTTTTTCTTACTGATATGCAGGAATTCTGCAACTACTGAGGATTAATCTTTTGCCCATTGTATATTTTGCAAATATTTTCTCTCTGATGTGGATTTTCCTCTAATTTTCTACAGTCATGGGCAACACGTAGGCGTAAAATCTTAAATTTAATCAAACATAACAAACTTCCCTTTGTTTCCACTGTTTGTATCTTAAGAAGTCCAGCTATCCACAGAGACCATAACGGCATCTATTTCCTTTTGGAAACTATAAAACGTAGCTATCACCTAATCCATCCGGAAGTTACTACCCCCCCCCCAATCAATACCATCTGCTAAATAATGGTCCTCTTCTTTCTCTATAGATTCGTGATGCTCACTCTCACTTACGAACTTCTGGACCAACGGGGCTGTTTCTGGCCTTTGTAGTTTATCATTCATTCCCTCTATCCCTTAATCTGTAACCTTCCATATTGGCTGGCAGAGGAACCCTTACGGCACCACCTTCCGCTGCTTCTCCTTCTCTCTCCCCTCCCCCTCCTCTCCCCCACCCCTGCCCTCTCCTTCCCCTTCCTCTTCTTCTGTGTCTTGTCTACTATTGTGTCCTTGCTCTTCTGTTTTAACATCAAATATTTCTAACGATGGACATTGGACATCTACTTATACACTATTCTTTATTGTCTTTTCATACAGTTTTATACTTTTCTCCACAAAGTTGTACGGCTCTTTGAAATCGATTATTTTCTGTTGCTATGGTAAATGGTATATTTTAAAATGATAAAGTTCATGTTTGTTGCTGGTGTCTGTAAGCATAAATGCTTTCTGGACTCTGGTTAAACTCTGTTCCTATACCTAATACATTTTTGCTGTCTCTGTTGGCTTTCTACCTAGCTGATCACATTGTCTGGAATAACTTTGTTTCTCCCTTTCTGGTCCGACGTTTATTTCTTTGTGTCTTGTCGCACCGGCTAGAGTCCCTAGTATGATCATGTGTAACCAGAGAGGACGCAGCTGCCACATTCTTGACTTTAAACAGAAGACTTCTACCCACCTTTACGTTGATCTTTTGGTAAGATGTTGATAGATAGTATCTTTCTCAATTAAGTAAGTTTCCTTCTATTCTTTGTTTAAATTTGTTAAAACTCTGTTAAAAATATTATAAATAGCTTTTTCTGAATTCCCTGTGATGATCATACGCTCTTCTTCCATTAGCGAAGGTAGTGAATCCTTTTCTTCCGGAAACAGGGAACTGTAAGTCCTGGATTCAGTCTGCGTGTGGCTAGAACACGCATCTAGCTCGGGGTGGTGCCTCAGCACGGTTACCAGTGCTGTGAACAAGCAGCCCCTCAGTGTAGCGGCTTGAAACACTGACTGTCTCAGCAGCCGCAAGGACCCCCGGTTCTCTCTCCGTTTCGGTTGAGCTGAACAGCTCTGTCGATCCTACCTGGGGTCCCTCACGTCTGCAGTCATCTGCTGGCTCGCCTGGGCAGGACGGTGTAAGGTGGCCTCACTACTGGGCCTGGGCCTCCCTCTCCGTGCGCCTCGTGGCTCACTGCGTTAGCTTCCTAACACGGCACTGGGGTGCGGCTGTATCACCTCCCAGGGGTGCTGTGTGCACTGGGGAGAAGGCACGTCAAACCTTAACTGCCATTTGCCCGCCTAGTGGTCCGTGAGCACCGCCATTCCCCTGCCTCCCTGTCTAGACCCTTGGCTCTGAAGCCCTTTTTGTGTGACGGATGCTGAAACCCCTTCCTAAAACCAAGCTCCCTCTCATCTCAAGGTTCACGTGCTCAGCTGCCTAATGCCACGTGCACATGACTGGCACAAGGGACATGTTTTTGAGCACTTAACGGGTGGCACCATTTTCAGGATTGGATACGTATTTTCACTGAATCACAACAGCAAGCTCCGGAGGCGAGAGCAGCCGCCGTCCCTGTGTGCACGTGGGGAAGGGCACCGAGAGGCCGCGGGGCCGGGAGGGATCTTAGAGGCTGTGGTAGACACGGGTCTTCACGAACTGGCCCACTCCCCCCACCAGAGGGGGACCCAGGAGAGGGGCCAGGGAGGAGCAGCATCTCAAACTGGGGGTGCCCTACTGCCCCCTTGCCTGTCTGCTCCCGGTGCTCCTCCCAGCCCGGTGCTCCTCCCGACCTGGTCCTCCTCCCGACCTGGTGCTCCTCCCGACCTGGTCCTCCTCCCGACCTGGTGCTCCTCCCGACCTGGTCCTCCTCCCGACCTGGTGCTCCTCCCGACCTGGTCCTCCTCCCAGCCCGGTGCTCCTCCCGACCTGGTCCTCCTCCCAGCCTGGTGCTCCTCCCGACCTGGTCCTCCTCCCAGCTCGGTGCTCCTCCCGACCTGGTCCTCCTCCCGACCTGGACCTCCTCCCAGCCCGGTGCTCCTCCCGACCTGGTCCTCCTCCCGACCTGGACCTCCTCCCAGCCTGGTGCTCCTCCCGACCTGGTCCTCCTCCTGACCTGGTCCTCCTCCCAGCCTGGTGCTCCTCCCAGCCTGGTGCTCCTCCCGACCTGGTGCTCCTCCCGACCTGGTGCTCCTCCCAGCCTGGTGCTCCTCCCGACTTGGTCCTCCTCCCAGCCTGGGTCACCTCGCATCCTGGTCCTCCTACAGGCCTCCCAGCCTCTCAGCATCTTCTCTGATCACTCTGGCGCCCCCACACATTCTGCACACACATAGCAGACAGAAGAAGCTTTAGAAATGCAGCCTAGAGTGCGTCACTCCATAGCTTATGATTCTGCTGTGGCTCCTTGCTGCTCTGGGTGTAAAGTCCAAAGTCCTCACAGGGCCGGCAGGGCTTAGCCACATTGTCCCTTCGTTGCCTCCCCCTCTCCCTCTGCTCCTGCCCCCTGATGGCCACCAGGGCTCCATTCAGTGGAACGGACACCCCAAGTTCTTTCTCTTAGGGACCTGCCATGTTCTGTTTCTGCTGCCTGGAATCCTTTAGTGTTAACTCAAATGATGCCTCCTCCAAGAAGCCTCCTCTGACCACCCAGCTCAAGCAGCACCTTGCAGGGTCCGTTTTTCAACACACATTTTTTAATTCCTTTCCTTGGGTGCTTTGTAAGGGCAGGGGCGTGTCCATCTTGTGACTGTGGTGTCCCCACTCCTGGAACACTGCCCCGCCGCACCACAACCAGCCCTGAAGCACGCTGTGAAGGCTCGGCTGGACGACTTTCACCCGGCGGGAGGGGACAAGGACCACACTCTTACCTTGAGGCCCGCTGCCAGCCGGGTCAGACTCCAAGGCCCAGCTGCACGCCGCCCGGCAGTCCTCATACCTGCCGCCGCGGAGCAGGGCGTCCGGGGACAGCGCGTGGCTCCAGGTGCCCCCAGGGTCCAGGGCTGCCAGGAGTCCCTGGCAGTTGGTCTCCTGCCGGCTGGTACCATCCTCCGCATCCCAGCGCCCTGACACGTGGTCCTGGAGGGCACTGATCAGCACGGGCAGGTAGGGCTGCTGGTGGGTCCGCACAAAGGCCACGGTCCGGTCTGCGCTCGAGGCAAAGGCCCGCAGATAGTCGGCCACGCCGGCGTCCACCCGCCGCCCGGACAGGACGCGGGCCAGGGCGCGGGTCAGCCGCAGCTCCAGGGCTTGCTGCCCGTGCTCACCCAGCAGGGCGCTGCAGCGCCGAACCGCTTCCTCGTGGTGCCCGCGTGCCAGCAGCCCGGCCAGGGAGTGCAGGACCGCGGCCGGGTGGTCTGGGCACAGGGTGGCCAGGAAAGTGGAGGCCAGCGTCCCCGTGAGGGAGACGACCGCCATGCCGTCCCAGTGGATGGGCGGGATCTGGCCGTCGCCCCGGCACCAGGCTTCCAGCGTGGCCACCACGGGTGCCCCCCGCGCCTCGGCCAGCGCAGCACGGACATGCCGCACGGCCGAGGGGGCGTGGCAGCTGAAGGCAGCCAGGTAGAAGGCGGTGGCCAGCGGGGGCTCTCCCAGGGCCAGGTGCCGGTCTCCCTCCCGGCAGAGGCAGGCCACAAGTTCTTGGGCCGACATCACGCCCGTGCCCACGAAGGGCCCACGTCCAGTCCTCACGGGCACCTAGGGTGGGGGGGCGTGGTTAGTCTGCACCCCTCCCCACTGAGACCCCAGCGTCAGTGCAGAGCACCCTTGAGTGAAGTCAGGTGGGGCTGGGCGCATCTGCCAGGGTCCACTCCTCTGCAGAATGGGAGCCTTACCCTGCTCAGCGACCCACGTGAGGAGCTGAGTGGCCTGCAGGGTCAGGGACTCTAGGCCATTGCCTCCTCCCCTCCCTCTCTCCCAAGGGTCCACCCCTTCCTGGCAGAGGACCCCTCAGGAAGATGGAACACCCCGACCCCCCCTCCCCCCGTCCTGGTCACACAGGCCACCTTTTCAGCTGCCTGAATTTCCAGAAACCCGCCCAAACTCAAGGCCACACCTCTGCCCACCTCCCCATTCAACCATTCCACGTGGGTGCGCGGGGCAGGACAACCGGGAGGTGAGGGGCACTTGCCTGGCTCCTGGGTAGGGGTGGGGAGCCTCAGTGGCCCAGGCCAGGGGCTCAGTTCTGAGGTTGGTTCCAGGGACTAGCCCCTACCCCTCCCCTCCCTTCCTTCCCAAACCCGACCTGAAGTCCTGACTACAGTACCGGGGACATTCTCTTTCGGGTCTCAGAGCACCTGCACACAAGCCCCAACCCATACATGTCCAACACACAGACACCCGCACAAGCACCCTACGACATAGAGCACACGCGCGCACACCCACACGGGCTCACACGCACTCGCCTGTGCACTCAGACACGCACACTCGCCGGTGCTCCGAGGCCGGGCGGGGCGCGCGGGCCAAGTGGAGGCGGTGGGCGCGGCTCCGGCCGAAGGTCCGCCGCTGCGCCCCGCGTCCGTTTCCCGGGAGAAAGTCAACACCCAGCCTCCCCGCTGCTCAGCGGCGCCCCCAGCGGCCGGGCGCGCCCCG
>NC_043707.1:140164775-140171422 GCF_006229205.1 Suricata suricatta | reverse complement strand
CGCCCCGCCCTCAGGCCCTGCCCCCGCCCCTCCCCTCCCCCAGGCTCCACCGAAAAGGGCCTGGGAGGAGGAAGGCTGAATGGTTTTTCAGGGCCAGGGTCTGGGCAGCCTCCGAACAGAGAGCCCCGAGTTTGTGGGAGGTGGGGTTCGGGCCACTGGGGGCCGGGCGCATCCTCACCATCCTCACAGAGGAGGGGGAAGCTCTGCGGGGGAGAAGACCTGGGGTCTTGCCACCAGGAACTCTGCCTTGGCTGCCTCGGGGCCCCTTCCCCACCAGCCCCTCTGGGAAGCCTGTTGCTTCCCTGGAAACTGGCTCTCCGGCCACCGTGCACCTGGGCTCTGCGGCGGGGGGGGGGGGGGTCTCCCCGCCAACTTCCTGTCGCGAGGTGGACCCTTTCCTGCACATCCAGACCCTTTCTGCCGACTTTCTGGGTCTGGCTGGACTACTTGTGCTGAGCAGAGGGCCTGGCTCAGGTCGCCTTGACTGCAGCTGAGGAAGGTGCTATTTTAGGAACCCCCTCCACCTCCTGCCATACCCGTCCCCCCCGCCCCCCCAGCAGGAGCTGGAAGCAAAGGTCTGAGATGCTGAGTCCAGCACAGGCGGCTGGTGGAGGGACGGTGCTGGGGCAGTAGGGGACTTGCCTGTCCCTGGAGAGACACTCTTGTTTTGCTCGAGGGCCCTCCCAGTTGCTCAGAGGCTTGGTAAACCCAGGTTCCTCTGTGGGCTCGGCCCAGGGAATCGGGTGGGGGTGCCTCTGGCGGAGTGGGGGGGCAGCTTAGGTGCCGTGAGGCAGGGTGGTGTGGCCCTGGGAGTGGGGGCTATCGCGTCTCTGACGTCCTTCCCAGGGATCCCGCTCCTGGGACGTGGCCTGTCAGCCCACTAGGGAGGGCGCCAGGGGCAGAGGCAGGTCTGGGGGCCGTCTCCCCGACTTTCACAAGGGCACAGCACCCCAGACACGAGCGAACGTGGTGGTGACAGTTTACGAAGCGATCTCCCGTTGCTTTGATTACTTTCACTTAAATTACCCTAATTAGGCGAAAGCCATAATGGAGCAGGGCTGCCGCTCGGGGTGTGTGGCCCGGGGCGTGCAGGCTGCACCGCTGACTTTCGCCAGCACATCGGTTCTGAGGGGCCCCCTGCCTCTCCGCCCTGCACATGGTGCCCGCGTGCCCGCAGGCGCAGGCCAGATGAGCCCGGCCAGCTCAGTGGCCCACGAGGCGTGGCCACAGCAGTAACCCCAGGGCACTGGCCTCCTGCCATGGGGCGGGCCACTCGGGAGGCAGGACTACGGGCAGGGTCACATATGCATGTGTGTGACCTGAACTCCAAAGGAGGCTGACTTCCCTGGAAGGGTTTTTGTCATTTCCGCCGTGTCCGTCAGAGCCTGGACAGGGCAGGACAGGTGGCATCTCTGGGGGACCCCACGGCTCGGCCACAGATTTAGGGGAAACAGGGTTTCGCTGTGAGGACCCCACAAGCACTGTGTCATCACGAGCCCGATGGGAACGGGGTCCCAGGGGCTGCTCCCCCTGCCCCTCAGAGGCGACCTCAGTTTATCAGGCCTGGCAGGGAGAGGGAGGGAGGGGTCTCCTGCAGGACCCTTGCTGTCTCTGAAGCAGCCGTGAGTGGCAGCTCTGAGGGACGCAGGCACCCATGTCGTGGCCCCCGCTCTCGATGCCATCCTGTCATGCCTGGCTCGGGGACAAGACCCACCAGCTGGAAAGGGAGCCGTGAACCCCGTTACCAGAATGTTCTCAGATGTGAGCAGAAGTGTGGCAGAGAAGTTGCAAACAGAAGTAGTTGAGGGAGGGGACTGCTGCTGGTTTTGGCCGTGGGACTGACCTTGCAGTTCTGTGGCTTTCGCCTCGTGCGAGGCGGGTGGCCAGGGAGCTCCTGGGCCGTGTGTGGATGCCCAGAGCGCCGAGGTCACCTGCCCGGGGACGAGGCGCACCCTGTGGGCCTGTCGGAGCTCATCGTCTGCCTCCCACCCCCCACGGCTCAGCCCTCCACCCCATTGTACAAGGAACCTTGGCAAACCCTTGACCCAGGGCACTCCCCTGGGGCAGGTCCCATCCCCGCACTGGGCCCCCAAGCCAGCCCCTGCCCCGTCCGGCCCCACCCCTGCCTGCAGACCCTGTTGTGGGAGAAACAGTGGCTCCAAGGTGGCAAGGAGACAAATTTGGGCCCCTTGGGAGCCTGTGACCTGCCCCCACAGGCAGACCCTGGGCAGGACCCTGGACGCAAGCCGGCTGGGCCCTCCCTCCAGGCACAGCCAGGCTGTACCCCCGGGAGCTTCCCTGGGGGCGTCTGACGCCTTACCCCTCCCCCCCCAGGTACCCAACAGCCCCAGTTAAAAAGGGAAACCCCCTGACTGCCCCTCGCTCAGGGGCGCTTCCTGGCTGGGCAGCCACGTGGGGCTCCGGTCCTTTCTCTGGGCGCGGCGCCCACCCGGCCTCCCGGGAGCCCCAGGGTGCTGTCTGAGGGTGCCCCCTGGCTCCGCGCTCCGGCTTCACCTGGAGAGGCTTACCTGTGGCCGCAGTGGCTGGGCACCAGCAGGGACCCAGGGATGGCGGTGGGGAGGCCTGGTCGTCACCAGGTGAAATTTCAGCTTCTCGTCCCATGGGAGCCTGGAGCCCGTGTGGAGGCCCTCTCGGCCGGGGGCTCCCTCCTCGCTGCGCCCACCCACTGGCCCGG
Source organism: Suricata suricatta (assembly GCF_006229205.1). Classification (NCBI taxonomy): domain Eukaryota; kingdom Metazoa; phylum Chordata; class Mammalia; order Carnivora; family Herpestidae; genus Suricata; species Suricata suricatta. The sequence continues at coordinate 140,168,727 of NC_043707.1, read as the reverse complement.
CCCGGCCCTCAGCCTGGCAGCAGGGCCCCACCCGTCACGGGGCCAGCTCCTCCCGTCGGATCTCCTGATCAATAATGCAACGGGGGAGGAGCGCCCCGTCCTCCCCTCACCCACCTGCCCACCTGTCGCTCTAGGTGTTTCGGTCTCAATTACTGGGATGGCGGTTTGCCGAGGGCCGTCTCTGCCTTAGGGGCGCTGATGTCAGTGAGGCCTCGGTTTAGGGAGGATCAGATCTGAGATACTGACATCCTGGTGCAACGGAGACGTCTCTTCATCAGGTGTTTTTATCAGGGAGGCTTCTGGGGCCCCTCTGAACTAACAGCTCCTGCCCATGGGAGCTGGCCCAGCCCCAGCCTGTCACCCAGCCCAGCTGCCCTGGCTCCCTTGATGTGTCCCGCCCCAGGGCCTTTGCACTGCTGGCTCCTCATCTCCACAGTCCTTCTCTCACTTCCTCCAGGTCGGGGATCAATCCTCCCTCTTCGAGAGACCTTCCCTGAGCCCCTACGCCCCCCGCCCCATCTAAGACAGCTGCCTAGTCCTCCCTGCCGCCGCCTCTGCTTTGCTACCCGGCGCGGGGCACTTGTCTGATGTTGGCTCCAGGAGGGCAAGGTTGGGCTGAGTTGTCCAGCAGGTGCCTGACAGGTGGGGGAGGGAGGGCGGGAGCGGAGCGGGGGGTGCGGAGAGAAGGAAGGAAGGAAGGAAGCAAAGAGGGAAGGGAGGAAGGAGAAGGAGGAAGTTTGGGAAGTTCCTTCCCCCAAAGCCACTCAACTTTCTCCTTTGCCTTCCTCTTCCTCTGAAACTCCGGAGCCAGCAGGGGAGGGGCGCGGGGGTTAATGGGCCGCGCCTGCCGGCTGGTTTGTGTACAGAGCCTATATTGGTTTGAATAAGCGAAGTTTATCAACCAGGCACGGAATCATTAATCACGCAGGAAAATAACACCGCGAAATGACTTTTCAAAATGTCGTTGGTATAATTATCATCCTGCCCATTACACTAAATGCCGCCATTTATATCTGTGATGTTTAAGTATGCAAACAGTAATTAACGGGGTAATGAACTGGGGCCCCAGAGCCTCCCCTCCCCGAGCTAATTTGCATGTTAATTATCATTAGTGACCAGGGAACAAGTTATAAACAGCCTAATTAGCAGCCTGATCATTTTTACAAGAAATCGCGTGCACTTTGACACTCCAGCCAGCGTTAGATTGATGAAGTCGGTGGAGCTGCCCCTCCTGGGCTGGGGGTGCCCTCGGCGCAGCGGCCCCGGTGGCCTGGGTGGCCCGGGTGACCTGCACCAGCAGGGCGCTATTAGGGGCTGCCGTGTGGCTGCACGGAGGGCGGGGTGCCCAGGCCACCCGCCCCGCCCCCCCACCTGGGCGGTGGTCTCGGGGTGGACAGGAGCAGCCGGGCCCCTGGCCTGGCTGAGGGTGGTGGGGTCACTGTAGAGAAACACCACTGAGACTGTTAACATGGTACAGAAGCCATTATTCTAGACTATTGCAGGGGTGAGGGGTCCAGCGAGCCTGGACAAGGGGAGCAGAGAGCAAGGAACGGGGCCGGGCGCCCCGGGGGGGTAACAGACCAGACACAGGGGAGGGGGCTTCTTGACTTAGCAGCACCGCGCAGGCTGAGGACGGGTCCGTGCGGGGGACCATGTGGGGGAGCCCCCCCGCCCCGAACAGCGGTCCAGGACTCTGTCTTTGCACGTGCAAAGCACCCGCGTTTGCACTGCTGGCCTCGTGGACCCACAGTGGCTCAGCCAAACACCGGGTCCTGCTCCTGTCGTGCACGGGCTCTGTGCATCCTTCCCCAGCCTCACCCCCCCCCCCCGCCCCACTCCTGCAGAGCAGCCCGGGAGGGGTGGCTGTGGAGTCTGCTGAGCCCCGAGTTGCCTCTCTGACCACCCTGGGCCCCGGGCGCTTTTTGTCCCTCGGCCTCAACGTCTGCCTGTCCTGCCTCCCGGAGGCCCTTCCCTCCAGGCGCTGGTGTGGCCGGCTGGCCTCTCTCCTGCCCCCCATCCAAAGCCGACCCCTCAGGCGTTTGCCTGTCTGTGTCCCGGCTGCAGTGTCAGCTCACCAGGGCAGGGACCCTCCGCCTGGAGCACCTCCTCCCAGCGCGCAGCGGGGCTCGGCAGGCCCAGGGAGTGGGGTGAGTCTGGGCCGCGCTGCCCTGGAACAGGGCTGGCCCTGGGGTAAGCGGTTTCTTCCGGCCAGGTTGGCTCTGTCCCACAGACTCAGCACCGCAAATGGGAGCCAGGGGGCGTGGCTGTGTGTCCGAGAAACTTTGTGGCTACTGACAGTCGCATCCCGTTATTTCCAGGTGACAAAAGACTAGCCTTCTTTTGACATTTTTGACTTCGTATTTGAAGTGAAGAAACTGGCGTTCGCTCCTGGACTGTGCACCCAGCACCCAGCACCCAGTGGGAGGGCCAGTGGCGGCCACTCTTTCAGGTTTTCTTTCCCACATGAATTTTAGAATCTGATTGGGCTGAGCGTCTGACTTCGGCTCAAGTCATGATCTCAGGGTTCCTGGGATCGAGCCCCATGTCGGGCTCTGTGCTGACAGCTCGGAGCCTGGAACCTGCTTCGGATCCTGTGTCTCCCTCTCTCTCTGCCCCTCCCCTGCTCATGCTCTGTCTCTCTCCCCAAAACAAATAAACATTTAAAAAATTTTAGGATCTGACTGGTTCTGATCAAAAGCTGTGTGATATCTTACAAGAGAACTTTTCTTACATTTACTGACTGATGTAGGAAGGTTTGCCGTTTCCGGGTAGATCTTACACATTTCTGAGTCACTCCGACCTGCTTCATCTTTTCCTCTGTTACTATTTTCCATGGGTGTCCTACCACATGGAGGCGTGTGGTTTGCACCCACAGCGGCTCTGGGTTTCTCCACGTTGATGCTGTCCCCTGTCACATGACCGAGTGTCCCGGTGCCCGGAGGGCTGGTGCGGGGGGCGGGGGGGGGGGGGTTTCCACCGCACGGGGTCGTGCAGGCTGAGGCAGCTGGCTCTCCTCCCCCCTCACTGTGCTTGCTGAGCCGCTGGCCCGGCACCGACGAGCCGTGACGGGATCCTCGGTCACCCTGGCCACACCGCCAGCGGTGACACGACTTGAGATGTCACCCACGCTCCAGCCCTGCTCTGCCCCCGCGTGCGCTCCGGCACCTCCTGGCACTGAGGGCACCCTCTGGTCGCCGCTGTGGCCTGTGGGGACATGAGCACCTGTGTGCCAGGGACATTGGGACAGTGGGTGGCCCCTCTCCTTTTCTCCCTGCAAGAGAAGGCTGTGAGCACAGGTCGCGGTGAGGGCCCCTCCGACCAGGTACACTGGGGGGGGCGGCGGGGGGGGTCTTCCCTGCCCCCCATCACCATGACTCCCTGCATTGCTCTCCCTGGCGACACAAAGCCCCAAAGCCTCCCTGTGGGCCGTGCTGTCCGGGGAGCTCGGACCAAGGTGGTCCCCGAAGGCAGACCCCTCTCCCAGGATGCGGTTTGGGGGCTGCATCTCTCCCTGGCCCGGGGCCGCCAGGCCCTGCTGCCGGGGTTGGTGGGTGGGGGTACCCTCCGGCTGCAGCTGCCTCCCGGCGTGAAGGCTCTCGCCTGGGCTGAGCTGCAGGGCAGAGTGAGGCGGGCGGACTCAAAGCTGCAGGGGGGCAGGTTTGTGGGAGGGCTTCTGGTTTGTGCCGGTTTCTGCGCCCAGGCAGCCGACGGCCCGTGCAGGCGGAGGGCGCTGGTTTGCTGTGTCGGGACCCGACGTGCTTCCAGCCCCGAGAACTTCCAGCAAAGCCCACGTCACGGTGCCGTCACGCTGGGGCAGGACTCGCTTCCGGTTCCGGTGTCTGTGTGGCTCGGCCTCTGCGGCCGGAGCGGACGAGCCCGCGTGTCCGTGTCCCCCAGCGCCGGTCGCCCCCTGGGCCCAGGCCGTGGGGACCGCGGTGCCGGAGGGCGGGGC
>NC_043707.1:140154514-140164675 GCF_006229205.1 Suricata suricatta | reverse complement strand
CTGCGGCGCCGGCTGGGAGAGGCTCCGAGAGGGCGCAGAGCCGACAGGCCCAGCCTCCCGGCGGCTCACGACGCCGCCTCTTGGCCGTGACGCTGAGGCCCCGCGGCCTGGCCTGAGCGCCGACTCCCCGAGGGGCCCTGAGCGCCGCCGGGACTTGAACCCGCAGGCGCGGGCTCGGAGAGCGGCCCTTTCTTGGTCTGGAGCCCATTGCATCCTGGGCCCGCGGGGCATGAGAAAGGTCACTTGCAAGGAGGTGGGGGGTCCAGCCCGTCACGTCCTGCTCAGTGACCGTCCCTGTCCGCTGGAGAGGAGCGTCAAGCACAGAGGCTGCCGGGAAAACTGTCCTTCGCTGGTCGTGTTGTTAAATTTAGAAACCAGCGTTGGGTGTTTGGCAACTTAAGTACTTCCTGTGTATTTAAGAGTTTGGTGGATGGCGGATTGGTCATCCAGCAGACTAGGCTGAAGCTTCCAGTTTAAAATTTTAATAATTGACGCAGATTTGTAATTTGTTTTAAGTCAGTTTATTTGTCCTTGAGAGAGAAAAGGAGAGAGAACGGGAGCGACCGTGAATGGGGGGAAGAGAGCGGGAGGGAGAGAACCTCAAGCAGTCTCCATGCCATCAGCACAGAGCCGGGCCCAGGACTTGAACCCACGAATTGTGAGATCATGACCTGAGATGACATTTGGAGTCGGATGCTTACCTGGCTGAGCCCCCAGCCGCCCCCAGACTTGTGATTTTAAGTTGAATAGGACTTTCGTAAGTTTGTGAGCAGCCCTGGAATTTTAAGAGAATGTAAAGGTTTTTCTCTATTTGCCAGTGTAATGCATCAGACTTCTACGAGTCCAACACACTCGGAGGCTTGTCCTGTCAGAACGTGGAAGGATTTAAAAACAAAGTAAGATTTATTTCCTTATAAATGTCTAAAATGTTGAAATTAATTGACTTACTCTTCCTCTTTTAAAAAGTGATGGTTGCAATGTTAAATTTTTTAGTTTAGTTATTTATTTTGAGAGAGACGGAGAGAGAGCAGGGGAGGGGCAGAGAGAGAGAGGGAGAGAGAGAATCCCAAGCGGGCTCCGTGCTGTCGGGGCAGAGCCCGATGTGGGGCTCGAACTCACAAAACCGTGAGATCATGCCCTGAGCCGAGACCAAGAAGCGGACCGACGCTCAGCTGACTGAGCCCCCAGGCACCCCCGTGGTTGTGATTTAAACATTTTTTTAATGTTTATTTATTTTTGAGAGAGAGAGAGAGAGAGAACATGGGGAGGGGCAGAGAGAGGGAGACACAGAATCGGAAGCAGGCTCCCGGCTCCGAGCTGTCAGCACAGAGCCTGATGCAGGGCTCGAACCCACAAACGTGAGATCATGACCTGAGCTGAAGTTGGACGCTCACCCGACTGAGTTACCAGGTGCCCCAAGGTCAGAAGAACAGTATGATTTCCGGGTTATCCAAAGCTTCAGGAGGAACGGGGTTTTAATGTATCAGTGACAAGATCCCGGGCAGCGAGAGGGGCTGGGGGGCCGCGGGCAGGTCGGGGAGCCCGCTGGCCTCTGGCTCAGGGCGTGGCTGACCCTTGGCTTGCCGGCCTGTCCCAGGCGTCTGTCTGTGCAGAGGTCAAGTGAACGGGGCTCACCCAGCGGCTCAGACGCCAGCGAGGCTGGTGCAGCAGAGCAGCCCTGCCGGGTAGCAGGGCAGGGTCGGGGCCCGAGCCCCGGCCAGGGCTTTGCTCCCAGCTGGGAGACCCGTCCTCCCTGGGACAGCAGTGGCTTGGCATCTAGTCCCTCCTGTGCCCAGACAGCCCAGCATTTCAGTCCACATTTCACTTAGGAGAATCAAAGAAATGAAATATTTCCCACGTTTGAGGTATACAAATGCTCACGCACATTACAAAAGTGAGCAAAAACGTACATTTGTGGAATTATACGCATCAAATATACGCTATTATTGTAAAATGAGGTCGGGGCGCCTGGGCGGCTCAGTCGGTTGAGCATCTGGCTTCGGCTCAGGTCATGATCTCACGGTTCATGGGTTCGAGCCCCGCGTCGGGCTCTGTGCTGACAGCTCAGCCTGTTGCAGATTCTGTGTCTCCTTCTCTCTCTGCCCCTCCCCTGCTCGCGCTGCCTCTCTCTGTCTCTCAAAAATAAATTAAAAAAACATAAAATAAAATGAGGTGTTAGCAGATACATTCATTTCAAAAAAAGTATCGTATATAAAATCGAAACGTCCTGTCATAAAAGCAAAGCTCTCGGGGGCTCGATATTGGAGAGAATTGTGGGGACGGCCTCATCGCTTAGAATATTCTTCTCGGAGCCTGGGGTCTTCAGGTGACTCCCTCCCACAGTCAGCTGGGGCCGCGGCGCAGGCCCCCCCGGCCCCCGAGGCCAGTCAGTGCTGGGCGGTGTTCGTGCCCTCCGTCAGCGGCAGGTTGGCGGGGGTCTTCCGGTCTGGGGACCGGCCGTGCGGGCTGGGGCACGGGGTCTCACCTGGGACAGGCTGGCTGCCGTCCGGAGGTTAGCTGCTGTGCTCGGTGGTGGCCCGGGTTCAGAGGCCTCGCCCCTCCTGCAGGGCGCCCGCAACGGGTGCAAAGAAGGGGGGACGTGAAGGACCAATCACTCTGGACTTTGAGACGCTCTTTCTAACTAAGTGTTTAAGGGGCGGCCCTGCTGGTGTTGGGGGCAGGCTGTCACCCTCCGGACACAGTGACAGACTCCTCAACCCCTCCCGCCCAGCACGCGCTCATCTCTCCGGAAGGGCTGTGGGCGGAGCCGGAGTGGTCCCCACCCGGGGTCTGGGACCCGCCGCCGCCCCCCGGGCCCAGGCAGCTCCGCGGCTGCCTTGTTCCATCAACCGAGGGAACGCGCCTCCGCCCTGAGCTCACGAGGTCAAAGAGGAGCTCTCCGTTTTCTCAGCCTGCCGGCACCTGGCCGGACACTAGTCTGTCTTCCAGGGCCCGGTCCTTACGGACAGCCTGGCATCATGGGCTGGCAGGATCGCGGGAGGTCCTGGAAAGTGGGGCTGCCTCGCTTGGGCTGAGCCCGTGGGTCCACGAAGCCCCGTTCTGGGGGCTGTTGCCCCCCCGAGGGGCCCTGTCCAAGGCCTGCCTGCGGCCCCAGGGACCAGGCCCACACTCCGCATGGAGGTCCTGGCCTGCTGTGGCGGCTCTGACCTTGACCCCATGACCCCGGGTTGTGCCAGAATCATCCCGATGCCTTTTATTCTTGGGCTCAAACAGAGACACCCCATCTGGGCTGGTGGGGGGCTCCCTCCCTCGGAGGGGGTGCGGAGGACCCTCTGCAAGCGGGGTGAGGGACGTGGGCCTGGGCTGGGGCCACGCCGGCGGCTGCCCCCAAGCTCGGACGGGCCCTGGGGTGCTGGCTGCCGGCTTCCTGTTCACAGGGACCCCCGCAGAGGCCCCGGTCCACTCACAGACTCCCTGCGGCCCCCTGGGGTGCGCCGGGAGTGCAGGTGCTTGTGTGCAGGGTGCCCCGACTCAGGCCTGCCCCCACCAGGCCGTGCATCACAAATACCGTGCGTGTGAGCGTGTGCACGTGTGTGTTCATGCACGTGTGTGCACACGTGTTGTGCGTCGGGTGTGTGTGTATGAGCGCTCACACGAGTAACCACTCAGGCTTGCACGTTAAGTGTGCGTGTGCGGTGAGTGTGCATGTGTTCACACGTGCAGGCGCGTGCCCCTGACACAGGAACGCCGCATCCCTGCAGCCCTCACTGCACTGCTCGCTCGCCTGCCCTGGCGTGCACCTCCCGGGGCTGTGGCTGCCCCGCTGGGCCGACGGGAGCGCTAGGCTGGGGTCTCCCCAAGGCCCTGTGCCTAACCACACACCGAGGTGCGGAGGAGCCTGAACGGGGACAGCGTGGGTCACGAGTGGAGGCTGCTCTGTGCTGCCCGCCACCCCCCACCCCTCCCCGGTGGGCAGGCTCCCCTCGCCTTCCCTGCCGGGATGCCCGGACGCCCAGACAGACGCCGCGTCCTCCCTGTGCGTCTTTCTCTAGCGTCCGGTGTGCTGGGCCCTCTGGCCGGAGCTGGGGGCTGGGGGCCAGGGGACCGGGACCCCTGCTGGGAGGTGAGCCCCCCCACCCCGCTCCCGGGAGCCAGGCCTCTGGGAGGGGCGCAGGCGAGCTCTGTCTTGGATGCTGGGTCTGGCCCAGCTCCAGCCGGCTTCCTGCCGCAGCCCCCAGCCCCCCAGGCTCCAGGAGCGACGGGCCGTGGACAGAAGTGTCCCAGCTTTCCCGCAGGGCAGATACACAGTTGGCCCGCTGTTTACTTCTGCCGAGCCCGCCAGGCCCCGCTCTCTGGAGCCAAGGGAGCTGCTCAGACGGTGATGAGAGAAGTCCTTCATCTGCTGTGTGTGTGTGGGGGCTCGAGTGCACTGAGTGGGGGGTGGGGGGCTCGAGTGCCGCTGTGCCCTGGGGTGGGGGGGCCTCGAGTGGTGCTGCACCCGGCGCGGTGGGGGCGGAGGGGGAGGGACTGGGAAGCTGTAACCTCAGAGTCGGCTTGGGCTCCCGGGAGGAGCAGCTGGGCCCAGGGGCACCGGGAGTGTCCTGGGGCCTCCAGTGACCTTTTGGGACAAGGGGCCAGACGTCCAAGTGTGCAGGTTGGGGGCACGGACCCTGGTCGTTGACCCAGGCCTTGAGCTAGGTTGAGGGTGTACAGGGGGGAAGCCAGCCTTCAAGGAGAGGCTTAGCGCCCCTCCTGACCTCCTGCCCCACCCCCCCTTCCCAGTTGCTTTGGGGGAGGTAGGAAGGCAGCGTCTGGGCCCCAGCCCCTCCTATCCCTGGCCCACCCTCTAGGGCAGCCCAGTCAAGGTCAAGGCAGGCCGAGCCCTGGCACCCTGCAGGGAAAAGCTGAGGTCGGGCGCTGGACCTCCCGGTGCCTCATGCCTCAGTGTCTCCACCTGGGCAGTGGGGGAGGGTACCCCGATAGTCTTCAAGATGGCTCTCACCCCAGTACAGCCTCACTTACGGACCACTGACCCTGTCTGGGCCTCAGTTTCTTTCCTGATGAAACAGGCTAGTGGTATCCGCTCTGAGCCCACGGGGATCAGGGGGCCCGAGGTCTGGGGTAGCCCAGCACCCGCCGCCTCCGGTGGGTGCTCAGGGGACGCCGGCTCTGCCCGAGGGCCAGGCCTGCAGCCCCAACTGGGTGGAAGGCGTCTGCCTTCTTGGCCCCCGCGGGCCCCCACCATCCAAAGCCTGTGGCCCCAGGTCCCTGCGCCCTCCTGGAGGTGGCCTCCCGGGATTACCTCCGGAGGTCATTGCACGTAGGCGCCAGCAGAGGGCGCCCACGCTCCACGCACAGCCGGGCGTCTTGCCGGAGAGGCTTCTTCCCCAGGTACCTGCGGGAAGGAGGGGGCGGGGCCTCGGCCTCATAGAGGCGGGGTCTCAGCCGTTCACAGGGCGGTGGTGGGGGGCGCACAGCCAGGCTTGGTCTCTGAGAATGTCATCGTGAACAGGGGTGAGGGCTGCCGGTGGCTCTCCCTGCGAGGCCTGCCCTCCTAAGCATCCAGCTTGGGCGGGGGGCCTGCACGCAGCAAAGCATTTGCGTCACCCCAAGCTGCCCCACAGTCCGGGGCACGGAGACTGAGGCAGACCGGGGGGCAAGGGCCACACAGCGTGGGTCCCACAGACCAGGCTCTGACCTCGGGGGGACGGGGGTCCATGAGGGAGAGGGATCCCGGCTATTGGCACCCGCAGAGACAGGTTTTCTGCACCGACTCGTTCTGATCACATGGGCCGCAGGAACCGGTGTGGCTCCGGTGGGGCCACCTCTCCGGGCTGGGAGCTCAGAGCAGGCAGAGCCGGGAGGTGGCCCCACAGCCGGGGCGCTGGCCCCAGCAGCGGGGGCGGGAAGCTGGAGCTCTCTGTGTCTGGTATCGGGCGGATGCGAAGGGCAGGGGTCCCGGGGACCTCAGGGACCCTGGTGCCAGGCCTGCCTCGGCCCCGAGGGAGGGGCAGTGCCCTGCCCCAGAACGGCCAAGGCTGCAGCGAGCCGCCCTTGGGAGCTGGCCCGGCGCCTTGCGATGAGCAGGACCGAGCGCCCGGTCCTCGGCTGACGAGCGACGTGGCTGCAGCCATGCAGTGGGTCTGCGTGGGGCCCACACGGAGGACGTGACGGGAAGGGTCGAGGGCCGGAGAACCCAGGTGTCCGTCACAGCGCGTTCAGGACGCCAGCCGCATCCGACGCCGGCCTGTGCGGCCCACGAAGCCAGGGGAGCAGGAGGAAGTGGGCCGGGCGCCTGGGTTGGTTTCCAGCCGCTGCTGCAACCAACTATGTCACACTTAGTGGCTAAAACAACACTGATTTGCTGCCTTAGCATTCTGGGGCCAGAGTCCTAAAGTCAAGGTGTGGGCAGCACGGGATTCCTTCTGGAGGCTCCGGGCAGGGGCTGCCTGTTCCAGTGTTTCTCTTTCCAGCCTTTCTGTGCCCACAGGAAGATCAAACACAAGTCACGCACTCCAGCAGAGAGGGAAGCGAGAGCCGGGGATGGCCCGTGGGCGGGCCTCGGGCCCGGGGCCACCCTGGGAGCTCCCGCTGCGGTGAGCCCTGACCGGAGCTCCCCAGGCCTGTGGCCGGATGTCTGAAGTCACCGTGGCCTGCTCTGCCAGGAGCGTCTCAGGTCACAGGGAGGCTGGGAGGAGCCAGCAGGGCACCTGGGACAGGGGGCTCAGGCCCGTCCCTCCCAGCCGGTGGCTCCTCCTTGGTCCGCTGTCTCCGACAGCGGGGGACACGCCCACGGTCCCCTGCTTCCATTCCGCTGGGCCGCCGGGCCAGCCCGCGGGGGCTGAGTGCTGTGGGGACCAAAGGCTTGCGCTCCAGTGACCCTGGGACCTGGGGGCAGAGGCCGCGTGCGGGAGTGAGGGTTGGAGGTCGGGCTGCCGGACTTGGCCTGAGGGACCCCAGCCAAGGGGCGGGACGTCTCCAGCCTCCGTCACCTTTGGGAAAATGAAGCCTGTGTTTCCTGAGAAGAACTCATGACAGACAGGGGACCTGGCTGTCCCTCTCGGGGCCTGGGGGCCGCCGTGGACACCCTCCCTCCCGCCTCCCTGGCTTCCCTGCAACAAAGCTAAGCTCCTTTTCTTGGAAAACAGAACGGAAGCAAAAAGAAAACAACACAAAACTTGCCTCTGGGTCTTCAGTGCTGTTGAAGGGATAGTTTGGGCTTTGACGAGGCCGGGGACACACGGCCACGCCGCGGGGTGTGTGGGGACCATGCGGCCACAGGGAGCAGGCGGGACACTGCCTTCTCCTGATTCCCTGGGGCGCCCTGTGCTCACGCACGCAGGTCCCCGTCCCCGAGCCGAAGCAGATGCCACATGGTCCCTCTAAATAGTGCGAGTTTTAGATCGAGTTCCCAGCTTACCTGTCCCTTGTCCCACCGGAATTACCGACGATTTCCGAGGGCATCCTGGGAGAGGAAGAAGAAGAAAATGACGTCCCCCAGGGCACGCGCCGCTGGGCAGCTGAGGGCACTGAGGCTACCCTGTGGGGTCACCGGGGTCGGACTCCCAGAAGCGGGAGCTTCCTGTTGATGGGAGGCTGGTCCCTGTCCCCACTCCTCAGGCCACCCTGGACGCCGCTCGGGAGCCTGGGGACCAGATGAAGCCCCCGGGCCTGGTCTAACCAGCAGCACGTGCACGCCCCGAGGACTGGCATTTGGCAGCTGAAGAAGTTGGCCCCTTTCCCCGTGTGCCCGCCATGGGGTCCCCCCACCCCACAGGAGGGTCTTGGCATCGGAGCTTGCCAGACACAGCCAGGCGGGCGCCTGTGGGTGGTATGCACCCAAATCCGGGTGGAAACCCGGGGGTGGGAGCAGCCGTGTGGACAGAGACAGGCCCGCGTGCGGGAGCCATTAACCACCAGGTAACAGATTTGATTAATTTTGTGCCTGGAGGTTTTTTTTTTCTTTTCCCAAAGAATCAGAGAAAACAAAATATTTTTCTAATTAAATAAATCTACGGTGCGCGCTAATGGAGCCCGTCTGTGGACTTGTGACAGGGCAGGGGGAGACGTGGAATAATGATTTTATTTTTTCATTAAATAGAATTATAGGCAGTTACTCAAAGCAACGCTGAGCCTAATTGAAAGAAACCCATTTCTTCTTAATTTACTTTCACGGTTTTGGATGATAAAAGAGCGCGTTCGTTGGAAAATTAAATAAAAAACACAAGGAAAGGGGTTCTGTGGAGGCGTTATTTAAGTGACGGTCACTAGGCTGGGGGTGCGGGGCGCCAGGCCGCAGGGGCGTGTCCGGGGTCCCGGGCCGGGGAGGGCGGCCGCCGCGGGGCCCTGAGACCCCGTGGGAGACGCCCCGTGTCTGTCCCGGACCCGCCCCCCGTCCTTCCGTGGGGCCTCGGCCACCGCCAGAAAGGGTTACTGCTCATCAGAATCGTCGGAAAGGCTGTCAGGCTGGAAGTGCGGGGCCGTCGAGACAACTCCTCGGAGTCCGTGCCCCTGGGGTCAGAGTCGTGCGTGCCGGCCCCTGGAGGGGTCCTCCTCCTCCCGGGTTTGTGCCGTGGTCTCTGACCAGGGGCTTCCATCCTCTCTGGCCGTTCATCAAGCGCCCTGTCCTCGGGATGCCTGAGGTTCCACTTCTTCCAGGAAGCCCTCCCTGACTGGCTTCCTCCTCTGCACGTCCAGCTCACGGTGCCCAGCTCTGGGGGCAATGAGGACGCAGCTCTCTGAGTATTTACTGAGCTCCTACTGTGCACGGGGAGCCCTAGGAGATGGGGGGGGTGCCCAGGGCAGCCTGCCTTGGTGGCTGCGGGTGCCCGGAGCCGTGCCACCAATGGTGGCCACATGTAGATGTTGAGCATTTGAGACGGAACTAGTGTGACTCAGGAACTGAATTTGAAATTTTATTTATTTTAATTAATCTAAATTGAAATTGTCACTCTGGCTGGTGGCTGCTATACTGCCCTGGAGTCTCTGACATTCCGGTGACGCCTCGTGTGGCAGGTGCAGACGTCCACACGGAGCCAGGCCTCCGCGTCTCTGCAAAGTGTGCCCCCGTAGCAGTTCATGACGGGGGGACACATGCATTCAGACAAGGGGGAGAATATTTATTTTTATTTTATTAAAATTATTTTTTAAACATGTATTCATTTTTGAGAGCCAGAGACAAAACATGAGCAGGGGAGGGGCATAGAGAGAGAGAGAGAGACACAGAATCCGAGGCAGGTTCCGGGCTCCGAGCTGTCAGCACAGAGCCCGACGCGGGGCTCGAACCCACGAACCGTGAGATCCTGACCTGAGCCGAAGTCGGAGGCTCCAACCGACTGAGCCCCCAGGCGCCCTCGATATTTATTTTTAATTGAAAATTTTAAACATAATATAAAGTTCTGAAACACGACAGTCTCTGGGCAGAAACAAGGTCTCCCTGCCTGGCCGCCACCCGCCCCCACCCCTGTGCCACGGTGAGGGGCACAGACCGAGGCCTCACGGATTTCTCCTGGTGCCCCTGGGCACGCACCCCCGTTCTCTCTGCCTCTGAGCTGCCGGGTGGTGGGGTCCCTGCCCCAGGCTCCTCCTCCTGTGCCCCCCGCCACCCTGACCCTCTTGGCTCCGCCTTGAAAGCCTTGGCTCTCAGGCCCCCCCACCCCCCGCCGGCCCTACGGGCGGGGTCTCCACCTGTCCGCGGGCTGCAGCCAAGCGGTCACCTCTGGGTGAGGTCACTCCCCGTGGGGCCACTTTGCCGGGAGGCTCTGTTTCCATTCACTGTTTCTGCTACTTTTTACACGAACTACTTCCCAGGGAGGCCCCTCGTAATGGCTCCCGGCTGGGAGGCCTGTGGCCTCCGCAGGGGAGGGGTGGGCGCTCCGTCCCCGAGGGGGGCCTTTTGTCCTCATGCAGCCACTTTTCCCTGCCCTCCGGGCCCTGGGCCCGGAGGGGTCTGCCTGGTTCAGAGTGGCCTTCTGAGTGGTCAGTGATTAAGCACCTGCTGTATGCCAGGCCTGCGCTCGCCCTGAGGCCTGAGTCGGGGGGTGCGTGAGCTGGCTGGGCGCCAAGGACCCCAGGCTGCCCACCCACACTGTTTCCTGGCCGGGTTTCCTCCGAGTGTCCCTGGTCACACCTGGCTGCCTGGGGGAGGTGCGGAGGGGTGTGGGGGTGGGGGAGTGCAGGGCAGCGGGGGTGCAGGGTGGG
>NC_043707.1:140148297-140154414 GCF_006229205.1 Suricata suricatta | reverse complement strand
ACCTTCCCTGCCCCCAGCGGACCCCCATCGGCATCTGCACGAGGAGGCGGTGGCTGCGTTGGGTGGGGTGGGCTGCGGGCCGGCGTCAGGGGAGGGACGGACGGCAGCAGGCGCCACCCGTGGGTGCGGGGAGCCCTTGGGTTCACGGGGGGGACGTGTGGCCTCGTCTGGGCGGCTCTGCGATGCTGAGCCTCTGCGTCCGGCCTGGGGCCTGCCCCTCCCCAACCCCTCGTCTGCGGCCCTTGTGCCACCCCTGCCCTCCGGCCAGGGCACCCGCGGAAGGGGCCCTTGAGAAGCGTCCAAGAGACCCACGAGGCCTCACCAGGCCTGCTTCATCCACAGAGAGCTGAGGAGGGGTGCTGGGGCGGGTGGCCAGGGGTGGGCAGAGAGGGGCAGGGTGCTGAGTGGGGAGCGCCCTTTTTGGGGGGCCCGGGGCCTCTGCATCTCCGCCCCACCCCCCCGGGTGGCCTCCGAGCCCCTGGGTGTGAGCTGGTGTTGCAGGGCGCCCCGAGGCCGGCCCAGCAGCCACGGAGGCGCGCCTGAGGCGTGATGGATGGAGGAGGCCGTCCTGTGGGGCCGTGACAAATGTCCCTCTCACTCACAGGCTCTCCTCGGATCCTCTAATACTCCTCGAAGGTGAAGTCCCATTTTTCCGCTGTAATCACACTATTAAACTTTAATATCCAATATTAATAAAACATACTCTCCCTAATAGAGCCAGCCGCGGCCGGGGGGAGCCCGCGGGGGGACGGTCCCTGGGTGACCGTCCGCTGCTCCCTGCCCGCCGGGCCGGCTGTGGGGGCAGCACCGGGGGCGTCGCTGGCGCCTCTCTCCCCTCGCAGTGCCAGGCTCCTGCCGGCTCTCCGCCCGACCCTGGACGAGCTGCTCTGTGTGAGCAGGGTGGTGGCCGGGGGAGCGAGGAGGGGAGCGTCACTGCCCTGAGTTCCCCTCCGCGTGAGGCTTCCCTGCACCCCCTGTGCTGGGTGGTGAGCGGCCGCCTGTCGTGGGGCTGTCGTGAGGCAGGGACCCCTCTCACCGGCAGGGACCGAGGGTGCAGCTGGGGGCCAGCCCGGGACGCGGCACCGACCTCCCTGTGGGCTTCGCGGGCAGAGCCGCCCTCCACGCCTGCCTGCCGGTCCTCCCCCTGCTCACCACCACCCCCGGGCCCAGTCAGTGTCACCGGCCCCCACCCCCACAGACACCATGTCGGAGCAGCCTGACGTAGGTCGTGGGGGAAACAGCAGCTCCTGCCAGGGGCTCCCCTCCCCTGCTGGGGCCTCCCCAAGATCTGCCCGGTCTGGGGTGACCGGTGGGGGCCCTGGGACACCTGGAAGTCTCCATGCCTCCTGCAAGAGCCTTCTGGCCACTTGGAAGGTGCCCTTTCTCCCAGACATGGCGTCATTAATGTGAGTTATTTTGTGTTTGAGATGAAAGCCTCGTCGGACACAATCGCCCTTTTAGTTTTTTATTTTTATTTGTATTAAAAATTGTTTATTATTTATTTTTGAGAGGCAGAGACAGAGTGCGAGTGGGGGAGGGGCAGAGAGAGAGGGAGACACAGAATCTGAAGCAGCTCCAGGCTCTGAGGTGTCAGCACACAGCCCGACGCGGGGCTCGAACCCGTGGACTGTGAGATCATGGCCTGAGCTGAAGCCGGACGCTCCACCGACCGAGCCCCGGGGCGCCCACGACTCACCGTGGACGAGCCGGCGGCGTTTCCTGTGGCAGATCTTCACGGTCCATGGATTCCCTATTTGCGAATCCACCTCCGTGCTGACAGCCGCTGTGACATCAGGACCCGTGGTCTGCTGTGGCCACTCACGCGCACAGGACCCCAAAACCTGGGTCCCCATCCTGTGTCTCCGATGCGGCTGAACTAGGCGCCGCCTCCCAGTCAGCTCTGCGCGAAGCCTCCTCCGTGGAAGGTGCTGGCTGCGCCTCGTGCTTTCCCCGGCGGTTCCGTGGTCTGGAGGCGGCGCCCGCGCCCAGCCGTGCAGTAGAGCAGCCCAGCGCGCAGGGGGACCGGGCCAGGGCCAGCGGCCCCCGGAGCCGTCAGCGCCCCCTCCCCGAGCCTCAGGGGGCCTCCGAGAAGACTCCTTGGCTCCGTGTCCGGGCAGGGATGGAGGGGACAAGTCTGGGTCCGTGCGGAACCCTCGCGGCCTGACCGGACTCCGCTTCCCCCGGATGCCTGGCCGTGGGGGGCAGGTGGGGGCCCCCGTGTCTGCAGGCTGGCGCAGGACCCCGGACCTCGGAGGCTGGAGGCGTCGGTAGAGGCGGAGGCCGCCGGGAAGCAGGGGGACAGAGAGGCTTTGCCGGGGGAGGGGCCCGACCAGCGACAGAAAATCTTCCCAGGACACTGGAGGGTCTGCAGGTCCCCAGGCCCCAAACCAGGCCCCGCCCCACCCTGGCAGCACGTGGCTCCCACCTGCATCCCTCCACCTGGAGCCTTCCGGAAGCTCGGCCTCCCCCTGGCCCGGCTGTGTGGCTGGGACGCGAGGCCCCGTGGAGCCAGGGATTTCGGATCCCAAGCCTGTGGGTTTGGGTCAGGTTGGAAGGCCAAGCCCAGGGGGCCCGAGTGGTGGCCGGGGAGGGGGCGGGGCAGAGGCTGGACCGCAGGGGTGGTGGGCCGAGCCGTCTGGAGAACAGCACTGGCCCGTCCCACACACGCAGCTCCCTCGGCCCCTCAAAGCGTGAAAACCGGGAGAGGGGGGTCCCACCCCTGGCCCCCGCCTCCTCCCACCCCTGCGCACAAAACCATCTCGCCCTCTGCCACCAGCGCCCTTCCCCCGCCCCCGCCAGCCTCTCCCCTGTCCCTGGGCTTCCTGGAGCCCAGGTCACCGGCCACAGGCAGCTCGGCCGCCTTAAGGGGTCCTCAGGCACTGGCGGCGTTGGACGGAACAGTGGGGAGGCAGAAGGTCCGCACGCACTCACTAATACGAAATTTAAGATTAATTATGAGTTCCACAGAAACCCCATTATGCAAATAATAATCATTTTCTTCTGCAGGGGCCTCGAGATCCATCTCCACGACCCCCAGGGCGTTATCTGTTATGTGACTTTGTCAGATCCAGGCACGGAGCCCTAACGCTCTGCACCTTTTCCAAAGAAAGCTCAGGGACCTGTGGATAAAACCAATCGTGTGTGTGTGTGTATGTGTGTGTGTGTGTGTGTGTGTGTGTGTCCCCCGACCAACTCCAAAACGCTTCTCAGATTTAAATGGAAGATTTTGTTGCTAAAGGCTGAGAAGAAATCAAACCTGCATAAAGTGAGTCGGCTGCCCCCTCACCAAAGAGGTCACAGGACAAACCGCACGCGCATCGGTCCTGTCGCGGCCTCCCTCCAGCCTCAGAGCCTCCGGTCTCGGCCTCCTTGTCCGGACGCACTTCCTGACCTTCGTCTGTTGTTGTCGCCGGAGACTCGTGACTGCGAACCCCTCTGGTCTTACTGCGGAGTCGAAGAGGCGTCTGGGAACGCCAGCCGAGGCCGCTCCGTGCTAACGAGGCGCTGAGCCCTCTGGTGTGGCGCTCAGGACAGAGTCGCGAGGCGGTCAGCTCCCCCCGGGGAGGCGTCTGTGTGGAGTGAGGGATGGGACAGAAGTGTATTTGTGACACTAGTCGTGTAAGCCTGATTCCCGGAGTCCTAGCGTGTGGCCGGGGGGACCGTGCCCACTGGGGCACACGTGTGGAGCCAGCACCCAGATCAGGAGACACGGCGCCCCCCACCGGGCCCACGTCCGCTCCCGGCCCCACGTCCACACGCCTCCCCAGGGACTGCCCACGGCACATGCGGGCTTTGCCTCTTTCTGAACCGACGTGACCGACGTGGCGTGACGCGCGTGGCCTCCCTTGCATCTGGCTCCTGCCCTCGGGGCCGTGGCGCTGATCTGGGGCACTCGGGGCCGTGATTTGCTGCGGCTCCTGGGCCACAGACTCCTGTCCTGCCTGGAGCACAGTTACCGTCCTGCGGCCGGCTGTGCTGCGGTAGCACCGTGAACGCGCCGTCCAGGGCCCGCGGGCGGGTGGCCTCCCCAGCGTGGGGACAGCCCGTCTTCCGTGTCAGCCGTGCTGGTGGGCAGCTAGGAGCGCCTCACTGGGGGTGGTTCTCGTGCCCGGAGCAGTGACGGCACAGCCCTTCCCGCGCCAGCTGCTGGTGGGACAGCTTGGGACGCGCCTGTGCGAGTCTTTCACTTATTTCTCCATTATCGGCCGTCCCTGGTTCCTTCTGATCCGTCGATGGTCAGGGTATATTCTGGGTATGAGTCTGTTCCCAGATATACTTGCTTTCAATCCACAGTTAACCTTTTTACCTTTTTGTCTTATGGTCGGTGTTTGCGAATTCTACCGAAGAAATCTTCGCCGACCTCAGGGGCGTGTGGATTGTCTCCTGTGTCACCTTCTGGGGGTTTTCTTGTTTTCTCTTCCACACTTAGAAGTCACGTTGTCCCAGGAACTGATGCTTACGGGTGTGATGCAGAGATCTGTTTCTTTTCCATACCAACACCAGGCGCCGTTTCTCCAAAAGGCTGCATTCCCCTGCCGCTCTGCAAGGTGGCCTTGGACCTGCACCAAGGGACCGTTTACGTGTCGTCTGTTTCAAGGGCCTGGCTGTCCCTGTGCCAAGTCCAAGCCACAGCCCTGGGGTTACTGTAGCTTCGTGAGAAATGCTGACTGACGGCTGGAGGGTCCTTCCCCTTTGTTCTCCTGCGACGCTCTCTCGGCTTTTCTGAGCCCCGCCATCTTCACGGGCACCTCAAGGCTGCTTTGTCACCTCCCACCAATGACAGCCTGTTGGGATCTTAAGAGGAACATTGAATCCGTGTATTAATTTGGAGATACTTGACATGGTTACGATGCTGGGTTCCCAGCCCACCAACATGGTAAGACCCCCACTCATTTAGGCTCTGCGTTACAGAGTTTTGTGGTTTCCTGTGAGGGGTACTGCACATTTTAAATTTATTCTTAGGTGTTTGATTTTTTTTTAATGTTACTGATATCATTTCACTTTTGATGGTTTTAGTTTCTTTTTTTAAAATCTTTTTTAAACATTTTATTTCATGTTTTGGGAGACAAAGAGACAGAGCGTGAGCAGGGGAGGGGCAGAGAGAGAGGGAGACACAGAATCTGAAGCAGGCTCCACGCTCCGAGCTGTCAGCACAGAGCCCGACGCGGGGCTCGAACCCACGGACTGTGAGATTGTGACCCGAGCCGAAGTCAGACACTTAACGGACTGAGCCACACAGGCACCCCAAGGGATTTTACATATTAAATTATATTGCCTGCAAATAATAAAAGCTTTATTTCCTCCTTTCCAACCAAATGGTTTTTATTTCTTTTTCTTGCCGTAGTGCGCGGGCTGGGACCTCCAGTGACGTTCCACAGGCACAGAAGGAGCTGATGTCTTTGTTTCATTTCTAATCTCGGCGGGTGGGAGGGGGTAAACGTTCAGTACTTCACCACTAAGTGGTATATAATCTAGGCTTTTTGCTGTTTATCAGGCTCAGGAAGTTCCCTTGTGTTATTTTCTGAGAATCCTTTTCATTATCATAATTTTTTCTGTATTCTAGTATCGTTTTTGTTTCCTGTTTTTTCAGAGAGAGAGAGCACATGTGAGTGTGCATGTGTGTGCAGGGGAGGGGCAGAGGGAGAGGGAGAGGGAGAGGGAGAGAGCGAGAGCATCTCAAGCAGCTCCATGCTCAGCGAGAAGCCCAATGCGGAGCTTGATCCCATGACCCTGGGATCATGACCTGAGCCAAGATCAAGAGTCAGACGCTCAACGACTAAGCCCCCCAGGTGCCCCTCTGTATTCTCGTATCTTATGAAATTGATTTCCAGCTTACGTCCACTGTGATCCGTACTTGCAAGGAGCTGGGGGTCAATGTCTCCTCATATTTTGTGTCCTCGAAGCCTCGTCCTGAGTCACCCCCCCCCCCCCCGCCCTACCCGGACATCTTGAGGTCAGTTTTCTGTCTTGGAATTTGATAAACTTTGGTTGATACTCCTTATGTACTTAGAGAGAACGCAGCCCATGGTCGGGGGACACCGGGGTGCATGTCTGTAAGACAGGCCCCGCTACTTACATTTTCAAACTCTGTTCTCACGGAAGCTCTACTTCCTGGTT
>NC_043707.1:140129594-140148197 GCF_006229205.1 Suricata suricatta | reverse complement strand
GCGCGTGTGTGTGTGTGACGGCACGTGTGTGTGACGGCGCGTGTGTGTGATGTGTGTGATGTGTGTGTGATGTGTGTGTGTGATGTGTGATGGTGTGTGATGTGTGTGTGATGGTGTGTGTGTGTGTGACGGCGTGTGTGTGTGTGTATGTGACGGTGCGTGTGTGTGACGGCGCGTGTGTGTGTGTGACGGTGTGTGTGTGACGGCGCGTGTGTGTGTGTGTGATGGCGTGTGTGTGTGTGTGACGGCGTGTGTGTGTGTCTGTGTGTGACAGTGCGTGTGTGTGATGTGTGTGTGACGGTGTGTGTGTGTGACGGCGCGTGTGTGTGATGTGTGTGTGTGAGTTGCCGCTAAGTCAGTTTTCTTAGTTTTTATTTGCCTGCAAATGTTGTTTTTGGCTTTCAGTAGAAACGACTTTATCAAGCGTTAGTGACACCCCATTAAATTCAGGGCGTGAGTGAGTTTTCGTGTGTTGGCAGGATGATTCAGTCGCCGCCATGGCTATCTGATTTTGGAATGTTTCCGTCACCCTAACAGAAAACCTTGGGCCTGTTTAAGTCACTCCCCCCCCAGGGACTACTGGTCACGCGTGTGTCTGCACGGTCGACTCCTTGGGCATCGCGTGTGTGTTCTTCTGTGTTTGGGGTTGTCAGTGAGGTTTCCGAGGCTCATCCACCCCATGGCCTGAACTGGCGCTTTTATGGCCTGATATTCCGTTGTCCGGATTTTCCACATTTTGTTTATTGTTAGGGTTAGGGATTAGGGTTAGGGATTAGGGTTAGGGTTGGGGTTAGGGATTAGGGTTAGGGATTAGGGTTAGGGTTAGGGTTAGGGATTAGGGTTAGGGTTAGGGTTAGGGTTAGGGTTTAGGGTTAGGGATTAGGGTTAGGGTTAGGGTTAGGGTTAGGGTTAGGGTTAGGGATTAGGGTTAGGGTTAGGGTTAGGGATTAGGGTTAGGGTTAGGGTTAGGGTTAGGGATTAGGGTTAGGGTTAGGGTTAGGGATTAGGGTTAGGGTTAGGGTTGATGGACCTTTGAGCAGTCTCTTCTTTCTGGCTTTTGTGTGTGAGGCCACTTTGCGTGGACAGTGTTTGCATGGACAGCGCATGTGGACAGCGTGTGTGTCATGAGTGTGTGTCATGAGTGTGTGTGCCCCGTGGTGCACGTACACGTGGTCCATGTTTCACTTTTTAAGGCGGCGTTGCCCTTTATTTGTGAGGTTTCCCGCTCTGGTTAGGATTCCCAGTCGGGAGTTACTGTATTTCAGGATCTTGAAGAGAAGATGCCGTCCCCCTGGGCCTCTGTCGTTTCTGTTGAGAAACGCACTGTCTGTCTTATTGTCCTTTTGAAGACATTTTTCAGTTCTAAGATTTCCATTTATTATTTTTCGTAGATTCCCAATCTCTGGTGAAACTCTCCATTTTCTGAAAGATGCCTCTGCTGTGTGTCACCTAGAGTGTCTGTTCCTATCGTCCGTGCTCATCTGTCCCCTCCTGCGTGGCCTCGAGTCCCACTGCGTGGCCAGTGTCCCGTGGGTGGTGTGACCGATGACCCCAAGCAGAGGGCTGATCTCCGCTTCCCGGGTCACATGGCCTTCTCGTCTTGTCCTTGTGCATCTGGAATCCGTACCTTCCAGAGTTTTCCATTTCATGGCAGGAGGGTTGGCCAGCTGTAAACTGCAGTGGGAGGGGCGAGGTGTCATAATGTATAATAATTGTCTAATAACATAAAAAGTAATTTTAGTGCTGAGGATGGAGTAGGTATTTGTGTGCAGAGCCGAACTGTGGTGCACATGGTTCAAGGGCTGAAGGTCGATCTTTTCCCTTGTTTTCACCTGTGAGGAAACGGGTTCCTGACCGTCACGGAGCGTTTTCTACACGTCGACCTCCGTTCTGCAGCAGCGACCCCTCCGCCTCCCTCCAACCTCACGACTCCGGGGTGAGATGCACGAGGTGGCGGTGGCACCGTGGGGCGGGGACCGGACGCCACGGCCTCGGCCACGTGACCGACCCTGCGCTGCGTCCTCCTCGCCGGCTCCTGTGCGGAGGCCACGTGGGCGAGGCGTTCCCGGAACCGGGTCCCGACGCCTGGGGGCGCCCCATGGAGCCAGCCGGCCGGCACCCGTGGCAAATCCTACGTGCTCTTTCTGTCTGACTACCCAGAACCTTCCGTCGGGACCATCAAGGGGAGGGGGAAGACGAATGTCTGATTCAGTGGAAATGAGGACACGGCCCCTGCCGTCCACGCGCCCGACTCCAGAGGACCAGGCCGCCCCCTCCGGCCTCGGCCCTCCACACCTGCTGCACCCTGACTTCCCGTCTCTCTCATCATACAACTTTAGCGATAGTTTCGGGCACATGAGAGCGTCAAGGTCAAGGTCTAGGCGCAGGAATCTGTCGTCGGAACAGGGCGGAGCCGGAGCCGCGGAGACCGTCTGGCCGGGCGCTTGGGTTTCAGCTCACGCAGCCGTTTCCTTCCAGCCCGAGCTGAGGGACTCCTGTTCTCCACCGTGGTGCTTCCAGAACTGTCCAGCACAGGGTGGCGGCCTCCAGGGTCTAATCGCACAGCTGGCTGGGAAGACCCGTCAGCGTTTCTTCTTCTTTTGAATGTAAAGTTTAAGTTTGTGTCCTCCTGGACCGCTGCCTGCCCAAGATCAAAACAAACAAAGAAACAAACCAACAAACCTGAGACTCTCACGGCACCACAGTGCAGGGTTGTGTCTCCTCCGTGTCCCGGTCCGCTGAGGCGTGGGGTCCCCCGGACAGGTGTTCCCAGGCAGCGTCTCAGGGACCCAGGCTGATTTCTTCTGCAGCACGTGACCCGGCCCTTTGCCCCCAGCGCCTGCCCCGGGGAGGGGGCAGAGGTACCAACGACCCTTAACCACTTGGGTTTCTGTTGGCGGGACCCGGTCATGTGATCAGCCTGTCATGTGGGCTGGGAGACGGGGGTCACGGGATGGGATGCTTGGTGACACGCAGCAGTTTCTGCCACTTCCGTTTGAGCTTTGTAATGTGGAAAGAGCGGCTGCACAGGCTTTGGCGACACCATGTGCGGCAGCGAGGAGGGGGGGAGCGCGTGTCTCCAGGTCCCCAAAGATGGAGAAAAACCACCATATCAGGGTATGGGCTGCATTGGGGGCGCCCGGGGGCTCAGTCGGTTAAGTGTCCGATGTCAGCTCAGGTCACGATCTCACAGTTCGTGGGTTGGAGCCCCGTGTCGGGCTCTGTGCTGACAGCTCAGAGCCTGGAGCTGCTTCCGATTCCGTGTCTCCCTCTCTCTCTGCCCCTCCCCTGCTCACGCTCTGTCTCCCTCCCAAGAATAAATAAATGTTAAAGAAAAAAGGTATGGGCTGACCTGTGGCCACCACCCCATGTATAGGTTGGAGTCCTAGCCCCCAGGCCCCCTGGAGGTGAACGTGTTTGGAGGCCAGGTCTTTACAGGAGGTCATGAGGGCGGGTCCTGACCCAATAGGACAGGTGTCCTTATAAGAGGAGGGATGGGGACACAGACAGGCATGGAGGGATGACCGTGTGGGGACAATGGGGACAGGGTGGCCATCCCCCCTCCAGGGAGAGAGGCTCAGGGGCACCGGCCCCGCCACTGCCTGGGCCGTGGACCCCCAGCCTCCAGGCTGTGAGGGAATGAACATCTGTGGTGAAGCCCAGGGGACTGACCCCACGCGTCAGGGACACGGCCAAGCGGCCAGAGCGCACGTCCTTGCGGCAAAAATGATGCGAACGCGTCAGGCTTTTGTCTGTTCTACAATCGAAGAAACACCTAGACGGGGTTTGTCAGGAAAGAGACCTTCCGCAGAAGAGCCGTGACCCCCCGTGTGGCCCTGAACCCCGCCGGCCCCGCGGGGGCGCCCGCAGCCCGGGCCCCGGGGCCATCGCTCCCTCCTGATGGTGTGGCGGAGACAGGCGGCCGCTTCCACGGTCCCCCGGGGCCCCAGCTGGCTGTGCGCTCTGGCCCCCCCCCCCCGCGGCTCCCCTGGGGGCGGCGCCCGCGGAGCAAGTCTGGGTCTTCCCCTGTGATGTCAGAGTTTCTGCACGTCGGCCGTGGACGTCAGGGCTCACTCACGGGCAGACGCGCCGGGCGTCCGAGATTCTCTGCTTCACACCCCGTGGGGTCCGAGCTGCCGCCCTGGCCCCGGGGGTCTCTCCGCCTGTGGGGTCCTCTCCTTGCCCCCAGGGGTCTCACTCCCTGGGGGGGGGGCCCCGACGCAGCTGGGGGTGGACTGTCGTGGCGTCTCCGTTCCCGGCGGCTGCCAAGTCCCGCTAAACAGCCTCGTGGGAGCCCGGTCGGGGCACTGCGAGGGGGGACGCAGCTCGGCCCCCCGCTTCTCTGAGGAAGACGCCCAGGGTGTGGGCCTCGGCTGTCACTCTTCTCTTTGTGCAGAGGCCTGGGGGCTTTTTAAAAAACGTTTATTTACTTTTGGGGGGGAGGGGCAGAGAGAGAGAGAGAGGGAGACACAGAATCCGAAGCAGCTCCAGGCTCTGAGCTGTCAGCACAGAGCCCGACACGGGGCTCGAACCCACGAACTGTGAGATCATGACCTGAGCCGAAGTCAGACACTGGCTGAGCCCCCAGGTGCCCTGAGGCTCAGGGCCTTAATATGTGAGTTGCCCATTCAGAGACCCAAGGGCTGGAGGAGTTTAGCCCCCCGGCCTGGTGCATGAAGATGGAAGACAGGGGTTTCTTTCCCTTTTTTTTAATTTTTAAAAATTTAGACCACTCTATGGAAGCACAGCATACATATCATAAAACGCACCCATTGGGCCACCCCTTATTAGGATGGCTGCTATGAAATGAAAAGAGTTTTCTGCTGGCGGGGACGCGGGGACGCGGGGACGCGGGGACGCGGCGTGTCTGCGCTCCGGTGTAGCCAGGAACATAAAACGGTGCAGCCGTCGTGGGGCAGCTCCACAAAATTGAAACACGGACTCCAGCACTTGGGCCTCTGCGGGTGGGCGCCCTCACGGGCTTCGAAGCTGGGATCGAACAGGTATTTGCACGCGACACGAGTCACAACTCGGAAGCCACCAGAGAGTTTGCCGTACAATCGCAGGGGACTCTGACACAGGCTGCAACGCAGACGGACCTTGAGGACATCACACCGAGGGACGTCAGCCGGTCACAAAAAGACAAATCCTGTGCGTTTCCATTGCTGTGA
Source organism: Suricata suricatta (assembly GCF_006229205.1). Taxonomy (NCBI): domain Eukaryota; kingdom Metazoa; phylum Chordata; class Mammalia; order Carnivora; family Herpestidae; genus Suricata; species Suricata suricatta. The sequence continues at coordinate 140,143,026 of NC_043707.1, read as the reverse complement.
GGCCCCGGGGGCAGCAGATGCCTAGAAACAGAAAGTAGACGGCGGGGCTGGGGCGGGGGAGGGGCGTGGAGGTCAGCACTTAATGGGACAGAAGATAGCTTGGGGAGACGGAACGTTCTGGAGACGGTTGCGGTGAAGGCCTCACAACCAGGTGTGAAATGACACTGAGGTGTGCACTGAAAATGGTTAAAAGAGTGTGTTTTAAATTGTGCATGTTTTGCCGCAATTAGAAAACGTACCCAGATAAAGTGTTCGGTTAGATGAGTTTTGGCAAATGTCCGACCGAGTAACCACCTCCCCGATCAAGTCAGGGCGCGACGCCACCCCCGGAAAGCTCTCTCCTCTCCCCTGCAGGCGATCCGTCCTCAGCCTCCGCCCAGGCGAGCCTGGGTCTAATTCCCAGCGTGCAGATGGTTCTAGAGCGGGGGTGGAGTCCCGACGGCGTCCGTTTGCGGCCCGCGTCTTCCTCTCCGCCCTCTCCGCACACTCGCTCCGAGAACATCCACGTGGTCCCTGCCTGCGGCGCGGCAGGGTTCTGCCGTCGCGTCCCTCCATTGTGTCATCCCGCGGCCATCATATGGACCGACACTGTGTCCGTCGCTGCCCCCGTAACCCATCAAACGCACTCATCGAATATCGACACATTTGTATCCATCACATACACTGATACCTTACGACCATCACAAGCAAGCTGCACCCATCGGTGCGCTGTATCCCTAGCGACGCCTGCTGGTTCTATCACAGGCACGCCACTATAGATTGATACTTTTGTAGCAATCACGTGTCAGTACTTGGTAACTATCCCACAATCCTTTGCACATACGATAACATTGTACCCAGAGCACATGCCAATTGTGTGATACACTGTCTCCATCACACGCACCTACTGGGTATATTAATACATCAGGGGCATACAGTTGCCCTTGAACCAGGCAGGGGTTAGGGGACTGTCCCACACAGTTGAAAATCTGTGTGACATTTGACTCCCTTCAAATGTAACTGGCAGCCCACTGTTGACGGGAAGCCTTCCTGGTAACACAGTCAGTTTGCACAGACCTTGTGTGTCACGTGTGTCATATGCTGAAATTGTACAGTGAAGTCAGCTAGAGGGAAGAAAACATTACCAAGAAAATCACAAGGAAGAGAAAACACATTCTAGCATTGCACTGTATTTTTAGGAAATATCAGTTAAGTGGACCTGCACAGTTCAAACCCGCGTCGGTCATGGTCAGCGGTGCAGGGCGGAGCTCTGGGGGTGTCCCCGGGCCCCCGGAGACGGACTTCTGGTGGCTTCCCTGGTGGGGTTCCTGCCGCTTGGGGCGTTCGTTGCCGCCTCTCGGATTGGACACACGTTTCTGCCCGAAGCAGAGCAGCTGGGTCTACGGTGACTTTAGGTTTAACTTGAAGGCTGACCTCCCAGGGTTTTCCAGAATGGCTGTGCTGCGTGTGCCGCGTTCCAGCAGCTCCGTATCCTCGCCGGTCCCGGGCACCCTCAGGCTCTGCGAGTCTAGCCATCCTGACCTGATTTTATTTCCCCTTCTTTGTTTCCTTCTGCTCAGGCGCAGGGTCTCTGTGGCTTTCTGTTCTTCTTTATTTAGCTGCCCCACCCCCACCCCTCCAGGCCCACAAGGCTCTGGCTAGGCTGGAGGTCTGTCTGCTGGATGCCAGGGCCTGGGGGTCAAGATGCAGCCCGAGGCAGGGAGCTGGTCCTGCTGTCCTGGGGGCTGGGCTCCCGTTCACTCTCAGGGGGCTGCCGGGCGGAGGCGGGCGTGATGCCGGCCGCAGGGGCAGCAGAGGCCTCTGGGAGACATGGGGGGCACAGCTTGACCCCACAGGTGGGAAGGCCAGGCCGGGAGCGGCTACCTGGGTCAGCTCGTGGGCTTCCGGAGGAGGGGCTCCGGGGAGGGGAAGGAAACAGCCCTGGAGTCAGCTCCCGGGCCTCTGGGGGCAGCGCAGCGGGCACCCGCGAACTGGAGGAGGTTCTGTGTGCTAGCATGTCCTCCCCGGGGCCGTCCCACAGCTCAGTCCGGGAGCCAGAACGTCGGGGGACCGGCCCCCCACAGCCTGTGACCCAGGCCTCTGCGTCCTGCCTCGGGGACACAGGTGTGTGGGGTTTTGGGGGGCGTGCGTGCTGGGAGGGCTCCACTCAGGGGCGTCTTGGTCGGGACTTTCCAGTGGAGAGTTCCTTCCCTTTCTGCAGACTGTTCTAGAAAAGCTGTGGCTGCTGGCCAGGTGCATGATGGGTGGAGGTGAGTGAATGATTCATGCGTCTCTAGTGATAAGCCCCAAACTCTCCAAGCAGGTCGTGAGCCATGAGCCATGAGTCAAGGTCAGGAACAGCAGACCCTTCCCGGAGACCCCGCAAGGTGGTGGGCAGCGCGTGGTGACTCCACCGAGTCTTGTGTCCGGCTGGGCCTGGGCCCTCACTGGGGGGGCACAGGTGAGGGGCACAGGTGGGGCCGCCTCGCCCGCCCCCACCCTACCTGGTCACCAGCAGCATGGCCGTGGCCTTGCCCCTCTCCCCTAGGCCCCGAGTCTGGGGACTTGAAAACAATACTACTTTCTTTAAGTAATGATTATTTTGGTTTCTCTTTTAAAAAAATGAACCGGAGACATCCTCGCTGCCAGACGGGTCTGAGCGGCCACGACCGCCACCAGGCCGCGCAGCGGTGCCGGGGCTCCTGCCCCGAGCACGGAAACAAGACGTTCTCCACAGCCCGGGAAGGTCGGATTTCCGTTTCCGAAGCCGCTCCGGGGCCCCCGTCTCCCACCCTGTGGGGCTGCCCGGCACCCCCTCGCCTCCCCGCCACCCTGCAGAAGCTTCCAGAACCCCCCCCCGGACTGCGGCCCGCGGGCCCCCGGCCGCGCTCACCGGGTCTGCGCTATCGTGCCCTCTATCGCCTTGGTGAGAAACGTAAGCCCTGAAATGCCTTCGCGGTAACTCTATCCGCGGCGGCGGCGATAGCATCTCGCGGCCCGTGACGGGCAGGAACTCGCAGGCATGGACTTAATCACACAGACTTTCAAACGAGGAGGCTGGCAGAGGGAGCGCGGCCGGGAATAAAGGGGCCGGTGTGGCCGTAATTGGGACCATGTGAACTTCCTCCGAGGGGGATTAGGGGGAAGAGACAGGCCTTGCCCGCGAAGATTAGTTTCAATTAGCCGGGCTGGAGGCGAAAGGCCGGGCTCGGCGCAAGATTGAAACAAGAAGGAGAAAGTCGCGGCGGCGGCGGCTCCGGGCCCGCAGCGGCCGCGGGAGCCGCTAATCGAAGCGGAGCGAGCGCCGGCCGCGCGGAAGAACGCGCGTTAATTGATTCGTCGCTGGCTTCGCTTTGGGCCTTCCCCCCTGCACCCCGCCCCTGTGCGCTTTCCAGATCTGCGCTGGGGTGGGGGGAGAGGGGCGGCAGGGGTGGGGCGAGAGGGGCCGGGGCAGCGGTTCGCCCTCGCTGGCCGCCTCACCCGGGCTTTGTCGTCGGCCGGTGCCGCTGTGTGACCCAGGCCCAGCGGTGGGGGGCACGTCTGGCTGCGGAGAGTTGGTCCTCCCCTGGCCCCTGCCCTGCCGGCTCCCACTCCGGGGCTCTGACAGGGCCCCCAGGCCTCTGTGTCCTCACGCGGCTCAGACCCCCGTGCCCGGAGCGCTGGAAATGTGCCTTCCTGCCTGCCCGCCTCCCTCCTTCCCTCCCTCCCTCCTTCTTCACCCTTTCCTTCCTCCCTCCCACCCTCCCTCCCTTCCTTCCTTCCCAGGGAGGATGGGCATCCCAATACCAGCCAGCGGGTCACTGTTCTGTCCTTCAGCTGTTCTCCGAGGTGGACCCTGGGCCTGGGCCTGCCAGAGGCGGGCACTGCGTCCGGGCCTCGGATCCAGAGGCAGGTGCCCAGGTGTGGCCAAGGCGCCTCGGCCTGCACGTGGGGGGCAGGGCCAGCTGCTTCCTGGCGCCTCCTCGGGCCCGTCCCCTCCAGGTCCTTCAGGCACGTAGTGTGCGCGTGTGTTGTATAAATCCTTCCTGTTGTAATGACAGCTAAATTACGGAAAATGCATTTTCACAGCTGGTGAGAAAAACCATTAGCATTAATCAAGGACCCAGCCTGGTCGGGGATTCGCAGGCTGAGTTTTGTTGGGGAACTTATGGGCGTGCGAAGCAGTCATTAGCGGGATTCGTTTGAAATGGGGCCGATCATTCATCTTCACACCGCACTCAGGGAGCCTCCTTGCTGGGGGCAGAGGCCTGAACTCACTGCGGGCCACCTTGAGGTCACTTTGCTTGGGCATGGGGGGGCTCTGGTTTTCAGGGGTCCCCCGCAGCAGAAGGCCACCTCTGTCTCAGGAGCCAGGGGGTGTAGCCTGGTGCCATCTGGTGCCCCATCAGGGGTGGGGCCATCGCAGCAGGGAAGGCCCTCCCTGTCCTAGCGTCTGTGGGCGTACCCGGCAGACACGGGCCGAGAGTCTCCGTGTCCTTTGGGTCCAGGGCAATCATGGGTCCCGGCCTCACGGCGATCACCGTCTGTGACCTTGGTCCCCCTGGGTAGCCCGGGGCCTGGCACTTACTAGGTCCTCAGAGATTAGAGGGGCTGAATCAGTAACGGGCCACTGCCGGCCAGCTCCTCGCTCTGGGCATTGGCTGCACGGAGGCACTGGGCTGGGGTGACTTCTAAAGTAAACACTTTGTTTTGGAATGATTTCAGATGAACAGAAAAGCTGCAGGAGGAGAACAGAGCGCCCCGACACCATCTCCTTCGGTTCTTTTCCAAACCCCAAAACTCCAGGGTCACCTTGAGAGAAGCATCAGCCAGACCCAGACTGGGGCGTCTTCTCCAGGGCCCCCAGCCGGTTCTCTTGGAGGCCGACCCCACACGCCTGCCCAGCACCCTGTCCGCCAGCATCACCTTGGACGCACGCTGCCGGGAGACGCGGCGGGGCGGGGTGTGCCGGGGACCCACACCACGCAGACGCCCTGTTAGTGTTCTTCCACCCCAGGGCCTTGTCCTGGGCCACAGGCGTGGTGTCTCTGGTCTCTTCTGGGCTCTGACCGCCTCTGTCTCTCCTCATTTTTATGACCCTGGCGGTCTTGACGGGACTGGCCCGGGGCCCTGGAGCATGTCCCCACTCCAGATGTGCTTCTCTGGGGTTAGACTTGGGTCGGGGGTTTAGGAGAGAGCGTCTTTGGGGTGAGGTTCCCGTCCGTCACGCCGTCTGCGGTGTGCGTGACAGCACAGGGCGGGGTGTGCTGGGCCGGCTGGCCGGGACGGCGTCTGACGGCTGGTTCCCAGCCCGGAGGACCTGTCCCTGCCCCTCCCCCCCGCCCCCCTTCCTTCCCTCGCTCGTCGGCCTCACAGGGGCTCCGGCATGCACCTTACACTTTGAGTGGGAATCCCTGTTACAGTGTGTGTGTCTCGTCCCCCGTCGGGCTGACTCGTGTGCCCCTCGGACTCGCCGTCGCCGCTCCTCTCTGCACCGCCAGTGCCCAGCCACGGCTGCCGCCCCCACCGCGACCCGACAGTCGACACTTCCTCGCCTACGCCTGGTTCCCTTGTTGGAAAATGGCATCAGACACCACGGACGGGGGGCCTGGGTGCTCACCACCCAGGCTGGGTTTTCAGGAGACAGAATTCGGGGAGATGTGCGTGTACGCCAGCCCGTGTACACACAGGCGTGTGGCCACGTGCTCACGTGTGTGCTGACTCACCATGTCTACACGGTCATGTACTAACTGGGCTTTACCTGTGTGTGCACTGACACACCCATGTGCACACGTGTGTATATGAACCATGTACGCACCCATACACATACTTACACACACGTGTGCACAGCAACCTACACACACGTACACATACTAACCTGTGCACACATGTGTGTATGAGCCACACACATACTAACCCGTGCACACATGTGTGTATATGAGCCATGCACACACATGTACACATATAAACTAACCTGTGCACACACGTGTGTATGAGCCACACACATGCATACTAACCCGTGCACACATATGTGTTTGGACCCATGTGGACAGGTGTGTGAACACAGTGGGTCTACGGCAGCAGGGTGGGGGCTGCAAGGTCCCTGAGGGAGATCTGGCCCCGCACAGAGGGAGCGGGGGCAAGGCCGTGATGCCGAGGGTGGGGTGGCCCCATGGGGTCTGGGAGCCAGGGGTGACCTCGCAGGTGGCAGGCGGCGGCTGACCCTCTGGGGTGGGAGGGGTGAGTATGGTGGGGATTCTGGGGGCAGGGGGACCAGGCCGGGGAAGACCAGCGAAGGGGGGGTCAGTGAGTGGGTCCTTCGGGAGACGAACTAGAGGTGAATGAAGCCCGAGTGTGCGGTTGGATGTTCAGGTCAGAGGACTGTACTCTCCTCAGTGTGTCCCATACCGGACACTGTCCCTGGTCCTGGGGGACAGCTGGTGACAGGGGCAGGGGGCTGAGGCAGGAGGCCACTCACTCCTCGCTGGCCCTGCAGGGTGGAAGAAGGAAGGAAGCAGGCTTCCTATAGAGACAGAGTGTCAGACTCAGTACACAGGCTGCCTGGAGGCGGGGGCCGGGTCTTCGGGGCCTGGAGCCCCCCATCCGCCCCCCCCCCCGCCCCGCTGGCAGAGGGGCAAGAGGCAGCCGCCTGTGCTCGTGCTGGCCTCCTCTGGCGGTCCAGGGCTCGGGCCTCTGCCCTCCAGCCCGCCTGCCCCTGCCCTGCCCACCTCACCCCAACCCACCCCTGTCTCGCCCCGACCCACCGGCCTCACCCCTACCCACCCTCACCTCACCTGACCCACCCTGCCTGCCGCCTCACCCCGACCCACCCACCTCACCCTTACCCACCGGCCTCACCCCTACCCACCCATCTCACCTGACCCACCCCTGCCTCGCCCCAACCCACCCTGCCCATCAAGGATGACAGCAGCTTGCAAACTTGGAAGCCGTCCACGGCGGGGCTCCCGGGCGCCCCAGCAGGAGCTGCTCAGCAGGGCTGTTTCATCTGACAGGTGCCGACGCTGCCTCCTGGCTGCAGACGGGATAGCTGAGGAGCCGGTGCCAGTGCCGCCTGGCTGGGGTCATGCAGCAGCTCTGGCAGTCCCTCTGCCCCTGTCCTGCCACTGACCACAGGGCTCTGGCTGTTTCCTCCAATGGAACCACGAACTTCAGTGTCTGCAACTTGTAGTTTTCCTGTGTGAGGGGCAACGCCCTGCAGGCAGGTCCGGCCTGGGACCAGTGTCCCCAGAGCATGGGACCTGCCGGAATGCAGGTCAGGAACCTCACCTGGGGTCCTGGCTTGGCCCCTTGCTCCCAGGGTGGCCTTGGATGAGCTGTGGGATCCATCTTTGCCCCCATTTGCTCATCTGTAAAATAGGATGATAATGCTTGTCCCACCAATGGCCAGGCTGTGGGACAGGGGCCCAGCGGGGCCTGGACAGGGGTCCCTGATGGTGTTCTTTGTGTCACGGAACATCAGGGTCAATAGCTATTTTGCCAAGGGATGAAAGTGTTTCCCGCCTTTGTCTGGGGAGGGAGGGGCAGGTCTGCACTGAGACGGGATCCTGGAGAGGCTGGTTCCCACCGTCCAGCCCTAGGAAGGGTCCCGGGGGTGGCAGCCACACAGCTGGGGACGGGGACACTGGAGCCTCAGCCCCGCACGCCCCCACCCACTGCCTGCCCCTTTCCCGGGATGAGTGGGGGCAGCGGGGACACTGTCAGATGCACACGTTTGTCTGCAGATTTATTCCTGGGTCTGGGAAAATCATCAGAACCCTGTGTCCCACCTCAAACCAGGGGGCACGACTCCCTCAGAGTTCTTCCCCACGGTGGGGCCAGGATGCCAGGGACGGGGGACAAGGAGGCAGGGGGGACTTGCACACTGCCCCTGGGTCCACCTCTAGAGCCCAGAGCATGAGAGCCAGGGGCGGCGGGCGCTCGGGGGACACTGCCCCCTTCCGGCCGACCGGAGAAGTGCTGTCTCAGAGTTCCACTTCCTCCTCCGAGATCTGAGAAATAAACCAAACCGGCCTGGTGCTCTCTGTGTTTGGGACACAGACCCCGCCCCCCCCCTTTGTCACCATCTCTCCCTGTCAAACAGCGTGGCTTCTCTGTCTTCTCTGACGTGCTGCCCTGTGGGCACGAGCAGCTGTCCCCAGGCTGGTTCCGGCCCCGAGGAGAGTGGGGGGTGGGCTGATGCCGGGAGCCCCGGCCTGACTGCGCACTGTGGCCTTTCCGGGCAGCCGGCTCGGGGGAGGGGGTGGGCAGGTGGCCCAGGAGCTTGGACGGGGAACTTCCTGCTCTGGCGAATCTCTGAGGTGACCACCCCGCGCCTGGGAGAGGTCAACCTGGAGGGAGGCGTGGGATTTCCAGAAACGGGCTCTGTGAGGCCCAGATCCCTTTCCTCCGGGGGTCACCTCTGGCCCCAGAAGCCCTCCCCCCCTCCGGGAGGCTGGTGCTCACTTGGGGCTCTGGCTCCAGGACACCCTCCTTGGGGCAAGGACATCCTACTCCTCCTGAAAGTCAAAGCTGCCAGAGACAGACAGCATCAGAAAGTCCCCGGGTCCCCGGGAGCTGGCGGAAGGAGCTGGGGAGGAACGTGCTGGCGGCCCTGCTGGGCGGGGCCCCGGACGGGTCCAGACCCTCGGCTCGGCCCCTGCGGGCTGGCTGCTGTCCCCCGAAGGCCCTGCTGAGGGGCCTGTCCTCTGAGCCCCCGCCAGCCTTCGCTCACCCCCATCCCGGAACCATCGCGGTCCGCGTGGTCGGAGCTGGGGCCAGCCCGCTGAAGACCCCGCCCGCCCCTCCCCGCGTGGCGGCAGCAGGGGGCCTGCCCACATCTGCGCGCGGGTCAGGGGACGCGGACACAGAGCCTCAGGACCCAGGTTTGTTGGGGCAGCACGCCCACACTCATCTCTCCATAAAGCCCGCCCCGTCTGTGAGCGCCACCCAGTGCCCGCGCGGAGGGACGTGATTTCTTTATCAGGCGGAAACAAGAGGCACGTGTGCCTGGGGGGGGGGGCCCGACCTGTGCTGAGCTCTGCGCCCGAGTCGCACCCGCGGACGGCTGAGCGCGGGGGACCTGGTCATGCCTGTGGGCCTGTGGGCGGCGCCCAGTGCAGGGGGTCCTGGCCGTCCGGGGTGCGCTGGGCTGGAGCCGGGTGCATCTGTTAAATTTACTGTCAACATTTGGGCGCGATCGATCAGCGACTTTAGAGGTTCCGGGCATTCGGGGCTGAAACAGCAGCGTACCAGACTTAGCGCTGCAAATTCCAGTAAATGCGGTCACGTCCACGGGGTTAGCGGCAGCTCTGCGCTCTGTGTCCTCACCACCCGGCGCTGGGCGGTCAGCTGGCGGTCACACCGGCGTCCTGGGTACCCGGCTGGGGCTCAGACCCTTTGTGGGAAGCTGGGGGCCGCACTCTGGGCCCATCCTGAGCTTTCTTTCTGGGGGGGTCCTGAGGAGGGCTGTGCGGGCGGTGCCCCGTCTGTGAGGCCCATGGGTGGGCCGTGGGGGACAGCCGAGACCAGACCCCCTTCTCTGCACCCCCTTCTCTCCTGTGGCCAAGGATTCACAGAGGAACGAACCCTCCAGAGACCCTGAAGTGGCCACAAACCCAGACCAGAGGTGGGGCCGGGACTACAGAATGCCTGGCCTTGGGGACACCCTCCCGGAGACACCCGTCCCTCGACCTGAGGCCTGGCCCGGCCGAGGCCCATGGCACTTGGCCAGGCCACCCTGATCGTGACCCGATTTCCTCAGCTGGGCAGCCAGCAGGGAGGGGGGTACCTAGCGGAGGACAGTGGCTCCCTCGGGTCTGAGTGGGGCTGGAGAAAAGCAGGACCCAGGCCCTGGAGGCGCGGGGCAGGGGCTCCGGACCCGTCGGAAAATAAAATGCCCACTGAAAAGGGTAGGCAGAGGAGGGCTTGGGGCACCCGGAGGGACTGGGCATGGGCGTGGCCGGGCAGGGGGCCAGGGTGGGGCCCCATGGGAGCTTAATTGGGCCGCCGAGGTGGGCAAGGCCCTGGGGTCTCGTAGAGGGGCCTTCCTGCCCCTCACCCGGAGCCCCCCCCCCTCGGCTTTGAACCACTTGGGGGGTGGGGGCCGGGCTGCTGGCTCCAGCCTGTTTCCCGGGATCCCAGCGGACTGACGGCGCTTTCTCCAGGAAGGAAATGGATATCAACAAACTCCCACCGAAGACCAAACGGCTTCCTCCGGTCGGCCCCAAGGATGCCGCGCATCCTCTGACCCGCCCTGCCCCCAGCCTCAGCCCTGCTCACAGCGGGGACGGGGGGTGGGCGAGGGGCCGGGCCGGCCGGCCAGTCTCTGGGGTCCAGGTGAGGGGCACCTGGACCGGGGCCGTCTCCATCAGGGGCCTCTGGAAATGTCCGGCCAAGCGCGGCTGCAGTTCGGTGCTCAGCCCTGGGCCCCGGGCAGGTGGGGTCCTGTGTCGCCCCCGGGGCACAGCGGCCGCCCCAGCGCCAGCCCTTGGGGGTCCAGCCAGCTTAGCCCAGACACGCCAGGTTCTGAAGCCAAGAGACTTGGGTTTTCTCCCGAGAGCCAGCCTGCTGGACGCGCATGTGTCCTCCGGGGAAAGCCAGTGGGTGCGGCGCGTGGATGGCACCAAACCGGGAGCCCCCGGAGGCTGTGCTGCTGCCCGGGGCCCCGGTGGCACAGGCGGCCGAGTGGAGCTTGGCAGAGCCAGGCCGCGTCTCGTGGTGGAGCTCGGGGGCCGGGGGTGTGCCGTGCGTAAGGCTGCCCGACCCCTCCCGGGCCTTGGGTTCTGAGGACGGAGAGGTGCCCAGGGACCCGTGTTGTCAGTGTGGGCGGAGGGCTTGCATTCCCCACCCCCCCGGGGGGCCCTGTGGACTGGCCGAGGGGAGGAAAGGGTGAGTGGTCACCGACCGAGGACCTGGGGGAATGGGGGTCAGGGGGCTCCTCCCCACCGGCCCTGGGAGGGGCTGTGTGCACGGAGAGCAGCTCACAGGTTGCCCACGAGAAAGAGGGGAGTGGTGCCGGGTGACCTTCAGCCCAGGAGTGCCCACTGCCAGGGCGGGGCGGGGGGGGGCCCAGGACGTGGGGGCATGCCTGTGCTCTGAGGGTGAGAGAGACGGGGGAGACAGAGAGAGACAGAGGGAGACAGAGAGAGACAGAGGGAGACAGAGAGAGACAGGGGAGACAGAGAGAGACAGAGGGAGACAGAGAGAGACAGAGGGAGACAGAGAGAGACAGAGGGAGACAGAAGGAGACAGGGAGAGACAGAGGGAGACAGAGAGAGATAGGGGGAGACAGAGAGAGACAGAGGAGACAGAGAGAGACAGGGGAGACAGAGACAGGGGAGAAAGAGAGCGACAGAGAGAGACAGAGAGAGACAGGGAAAGAGAGAGACAGAGGGAGATAGAGAGAGACAGAGAGAGACAGAGAGACAGGGAGAGACAGAGGGAGACAGAGAGAGACAGAGGGAGACAGAGGGACACAAAGAGAGACAGAGAGAAACGGGGAGACAGAGGGAGACAGGGGGAGACAGGGGGAGACAGGGGGAGCCAGAGAGAGATAGAGGGAGACAGAGAAAGACAGGGGAGACAGAGAGAGACAGGGGAGACAGAGAGAGACAGAGGGAGACAGAGAGAAATGGGGAGACAGAGAGAGACAGGGGGAGCCAGAAGGCAGGGAAGGCCGTGCCCCAAATGGTGGTTGGAGGACCTTCGATCAGGGTCGCTGGGTCGCCCACCCCCGGGCTTCTCCCCACTTGTCTGGGGCTGGGGACAGGCTCCTCCGGGGAGACGGCTGGTGTGGGAAGGGACGTCCCCACGTCTCAGTGCTGGGAGGCCGGTGGGGGGCGGGAGGTGAATGGAGTCCGGCTGGCCACCGGCCGGGGCAGGATCATGCGGATTCTCTCGGGCGCTGGTGGCGGTGGGGACATTCGATGGTGACCGTGGCCAGGCTGCCTCGGAGGGAGGGCTGCACCCCAACCCCACCCCACCGCCTGGTCCCCGCCCCCCAGCAGAGGGGAAGGTGGAAGCTCAGGGAGGCGCCCTGATGTGCTTTGGGGCCACCTCCGTGCACCCCCGGGGGGCTCCCCCTGAGCGGGCGCCTCTGCGGTGGGGGCCACGAGCCCACGGTCCTCTGGGCCAAGGCCACTCGCCCGCCCGCCGGCAGGGTGACGGATTAGCCGGCTGCCGGGCCTGGCTCAGTGTCCTCGCCCCCTCCTAGGCCGGGAAGGGCCGGCAAGCCCTGTTTATTTAGACTTTTCCTAAAGCTGACAGCTCGAATCAGGCTAATTTACCTGAAGTAGACCAACCGTCCCTGTATTTATTTTAGGAGGTTTCACCGGCGTAACCCAATCCCCGCCCTCTCCTGCCTTGTTTACGCTGCCGGGAGCACATCTGTCTCCCGGAGCACCGCGGCCGCTGCCCTTCAGTTCAAGGGCGGCGGAGAGCTCTCCAAAGGGGGGCGCCCGGGGCCTGGGCTCTGCGGGATTTGGGGTGCGGCCCGGCTTCAGGGCGCCCCGGGGGCAGCAGGAGGGGACTTGGCACCGCACCCCCTTCCGGCCTCACCCACGGGGCAAGGAGCCGTCGGTGGGCACCGGGGTCACGGTGGCCCCCCAGCACCACACGCCGAGGGCTCCCGGGCGCTCCGAGCTCTGGGCGGGACCGTCGGCCTCGATACCTGAACATGGCTGGCAGCTCGTTCTGCGGAGGGAAAGACCGTCCTGCAGAGCCCGGCTCCAGCCTGGCCGGCGCTCGGCGTCAAGCCACCGGGCGGCAGGGGCCACGGGGCACGCCGAGTGTGTGCACAGTGAGCCGGGGGAAGTCCGCGCCCTCGGGCCCGTGGCTCCAACTCAGGAACAAAGAGGCACCGACCAGAAACAGGGCTGCATGTCCACGTGGTTCCCCACCCGGGGGTCACTGGGCCCAGAGGTCAGCCCGGCCTCCGGGAGCCATGTGGCCTCGTGGCTCAGACTCCACATGATCGTGGTTCCCACCCAGGGGCGCCCGAGGCCTTGCGCTTGTCTCCTGGGGGCCACCGGGACGGACATGCCAATGACAGGTGGACACACAGGTTCGGGCCTTTCTGAGGGGGCTTGAAGGACACGGAACTGAGCCAGGCTGGGGCCTGGGCTGGGAGGCAGTCAGGAGGAGCTTCCTGGGAGAGGCGGCCTGGTGCACGCGAGGGTCTGGGCCGCAGTCCTAGGTGGAAGGACAGAAGCCTCGGGTGGGACTCGGCTTGGTGCTGGAGGGGCAGAGCCTTGTCCCCACCCCAGTACTGCACACATGGGGTCCCAGAGCCCGAAGCCTCGGCCCGATGGCCTGGGCGCGCCCCCTGGCGGATGGAGCCCAGCCTGCCCTGGGCCCGGGGGGCCGGCGCGGGCGGAAGACTGGCCTCCACGACCCCCCATGTGCTACGAATGCCCGGGGGGGGGGGGGCGGCGAGGACTGTTTGCAGAAGGGGTGGGGGCCAGCGCCATGCGTGTGG
>NC_043707.1:140124147-140129494 GCF_006229205.1 Suricata suricatta | reverse complement strand
CTATGAATAAATTAACCTTTTTAAAGATTAGTGCACTCTAATACCTCGGGGTTTTTAAACAGAACAAATGCTAAAAATATTTTGACAGAGCTTGCTGAGTTTCCAGAGCGGCTCATCGACAAAGCCCTGGACCCCGGCCCCGCCGCCAACCTGCGCAGAGGGGCGGGGGTGGGGGCGGAGGCGCCGCCGCTGGGGCACCCCTGCCTCCGAGGTCCTGGCCCGCTCCCCCCTGGGGGGCCGGAACGAAGGCCTCCTGCCCCGAGGGAGGGGCCACTTCTCCGGGTGGCTCCCGGGCCCAGGCAGGGGCTCAGCGCGGACAGAGGCCTGGAGGCAAGGAACAGGGTGGGGGTCCCGGGAGCGTGGCGTGGGGCGCCTGTAACTGGGTGAGTGGAAGGGACTGTGGGAGACGAGCCTGTTGGTGCCGTGGAGGAGGAGCTGGGCGCCTGGCCTGAGCCCCAGGGAGCCACTGAAGACTGGAAGAGGGGGTGTCGAGCGGAGCCAGCGTGGCCCTCAGACCCTGCGTCTTCTCTTTGCTCCGGGGACATCGCCCCTGCTGTCTGGGAGTTCTCAGTGCCCGCAGCTGGGCTCAGCAGCAGATGACTGGGTGTCAGTCTCTTGGAGCCTCAGGGCCTCCCGTCTCCCGCCCACTTTCTGGGAGCTGGGGTGAGCCCCTGGGGTTCCCGGCTCCTGGGGTCCCGGCCGGTCCTGCAGGGGTGGTGCTGCCCCTGTGCTCAGATGGGCAAGAGGAGAAAGCCCCCCACCCGGCGGGAGCGGCAGAGCCCGTCCTTCCTGCCCCCTCTGCCGCCGCCCCCCGCCCCAGGAAGCGTGGTGGGAGGGACATTCAGTGGAGCAGGGGGTCCCTGCCTCCTCTCCTTGCTGCCAAGAACAATGTCCAAGGACCGGGCCACGGGGAGCCGCTCGGGGCTCCGTCCTCGGAACCCAAGGAGGGCTCTGCCCGCCATTCACGCCTGTGCCACATGGAGAGCCCAGCCCGCCGCCCTCAGAGCAGGCAGACCCGGGGGGGGGGGGAACGGGGCGCGGGGCACCAGGGGCCGTGGGGACAAGAGCCTGCGGTGGGGCCGGCAGCCCCTTCTCCGTGTGTGGAGCTGCCGGCTCTCACCCTGCAGGATCGACAAATACTCGTGTGTCCTGCGCGCTGGGCTCACTGCCCCGTCCTGGGGTTGCGTCAAGACCCCTTTACAGCGGAGCCGAGGCCCGGCCCTCACCTGCAAGGAGGCTGGAGGGCCTGGCCTGACCCCCCCGCACCTGTCCCCCACCTTCAGCGGCCTCTGGCTCCGGCCCTCGCGGGGTTTTCGGGTCTTCCGGACGCTGCTTCCTACCCGCCTCCCCAGCTGCCCTGCTCCTGTGTCCCAGCGGCCGTTCTCCCACTTCCAGTTAAATAAATGCCTCTTCCTCCAAGAAGCCTTCCCTGATCTCATGAGGGTGAGTTAGTCCTGCGACATCTCCAAGACATTACAGAGTCTTCCCCTCTTAGAAGACTCCTGTCCTGTGCAAGCGTTTCTGGGTGTGGCCCTCTTCCTGGTCAGGCCTGGGGGGCCTCTGTGAGGCTGGGTGGGGGCCGGGAGGGCTGGCCGAGACCATGCAAGGTCCCTTTCCTGTCTGCATGTCACAGGCCCCTGGGGACAAGGCCGAGCAGCCAGGCAGAGGTGGGGGAGGGTGGTGCTCCAGGGTGGGAGCCGCGGCCAGGCTGGGGGGGCAGGGGCCAGGCATTCGGGGAGGAGACGTTTTTCTGCTCAGGTTCCTTTTAAGCAAATCAGGGACCTGGGACGCAGCCTTCTCCCGATGCCGATGCGTATGGCTTCCCGGGGTGCGAGGGAGCCACGGCTGGTCCCAGGCCCCTTTCCCCTGGGGAGTCTCCAGGCAGCCAGGGGCTATTGGCCCCCGCACCCACTTCCTTGATTGAAGTTCATGCCTCCCAGGGCCCATGCCCTCTGCCAGGTGGAGACGGGGCCCAGGGGGGCCCAGGCACACAGCCTTCCTTCTCAGGCCCTGGCTGGAGGGAAGGGTCAAGGTCAAGCCCAACCACACTTGGGTTTGCTTTGGGAGTGGAGCTGGGTTCGCTCACCCCTACCTGGGTGCTGAAGCAGCACCTGAGCATAAACCTGACTTCCCTGTGCCCCCCCCGGCTGCCCCCTCCCCGGGGAGGGTTTTTTGTCCTAGAACGTGCGGTGTCCCAAACCGCAGCTCTGTTTACAAGGTGGCGGGAAATTAGGGACCTCAGCTTCCAGGCTGTGACTCCACCCTGGGAAGAGCCCAAGGAGCCCCCCGTCGCCGTCCCCATGCCGTGGCCTGGCCTTGGCTGCCCCTCTGGTGGCCCAGCCCCACCCTGGCCCAGTCCTTGCTGTCTGTCTGTCCATCTGTCTGTCAGTCCCTCTGTCTGGGTTGGAGCCTGGAGTTGGAGGTTCTCCCTGCGTCTGGAGGAGGTACTCAGGTCCCTGTGGGGACACCTCCCCCAGAAGGTCCTCTGGGAATCCCCGAGACTAGACCAGACCTCCTTTCTGAGTGCCCGCAGGACTGCAGCGTCTCTCGTGTGTGAGCGTCAAGCTCCTCCTCGCCCCTTCTAGGCTGCCCTGGTCAGGAGGACAGGGGCCGCCCCTTGCGTCCAGTGCCCCGGCCTCTGCGCCCCGCCGGCCAGGTATGAGGGTGGAGGGGAGACGTGGGTCTGGGGGGCTCACGGGTTCAGCAGCTCACCCACCCGGCGGTGGGGCTCGGTTGTGTGCCCGTGAGTGTGTGCTGCGTGGGGGTAGGTGCGTAAGCCTGAAGGGCCTGCCCGGCACGTGCGGTCACCCCTTGTCGAAGATGGGGACACGGAGGCCTTTCTCTGCACTGCCAGCCCCCAGAGAGCCACGCCGGAGGCGGAGGGAGGCGGGCATGAACCTCAGAAGGCAGAGAGGAAGGTGGGCCCCGCTGCTGAGTTTGCGGGGTCCCTGAGAGCCAGGCTGCACGGGGCGACAGAGGCTCCCTGTCGGGGTGAGGGGGGCCCTCCAGGCCCTGCATGGGGGTGTCGGAGGCTCCGTGCCGGGGTGAGGGGGGCCCGGCGGAACTCGTGTGGAGGGTCCGCCTCGTTTGTGACCAAGGCAGACACATTTATCCTGAGTTATTTTATGACAAGAGCCCCTGAAATGCTCCTTCTGTGTGCCGGGGATGGGGGCCTGGGGGGTGATGGTGGCCGGGCTGTAGGAAGAACAGGTGAATAAAGCAGAACAGCTCCCAGCAGGAGGGAGAGGCCAGGCCTGGGAGTGTGAAACCAGGGAGGCTTCTCGGAGGAGGCGGCGTTGCGCTCAGGAGCAGCCTAGAGTATTACTCGTACGGGGTGTGCTGCGTGCATCTCCTTTCTCAGGACGTTAAAGCCCAGAGTGAGGAGGAGGGGGGCCCTCTTGGGATTCGGCGAGGAAGGCAGCAGGGAGGCACCCATCTGGACGAGCGGCGTAGCAGGGGTCAGGGCGGGCAGTAGGATACCCCAGGCCCGCGGCCGGAGGTGGTAGGACCAGGTGAGTGTCCTGTGACAGCTGGCTTCCAGCTGGCCTTGGAATGACCAGGGAGCGAGAGCCACTGGCTGGCCTGTGTCCTGAGACCCAGCGTTACAGAAATGGGGTGGGCCCGCAGGGGGCGGGGCACTTTCTGCTCCCCGGGAGCCCCTGCAGGTTTTCCGTCATTCGTGGGGCAGCTGGAAGGGGTTGGTTTCGGGGGAAGCCCGGGGTGGCCCCTCCTGCTGGCTCTGCTGCCGGGTCCCGCCGCCCCCCAGGGCCCCCCAGGCTGGCGGGGCGGTCTGTCTCACGGCTGGAGGCAGGACAGCACTTTCCAGACCAGCTGGCTCCCGTCTGTCATCTGTCCTCTGCTTCCCGTGCCCCCACCCCTGCCTTTCGTCACGGTGCAGAGATCGGTGTGAGCCCTGGGCCTCCATGGGTGTCTGTGCTCTGGGGTGGGGACCTCTGGGGGGGGGGCTGGTGGCGCTCGCAGTGTGAGGCTGCCCTGGGGGGGGCCAGGCTGGCATCCCCGGTCACCCGGCCCGCCCGTGACCCACACAGACACATGGAACAAAAGGTAACTGCACAAGCTCTGGACCACATCCCGCAATCTGCTCACAGGACCTCTATTTATAGAACCTCCCTCTTCTCTGGGGCCGGTCAGCCGTCCACACACTTTCAAGAGTTTATAACTCTATTATTAAATTTAAAGTTGGCTGCGGTTTTAATTCGGAGTGAAAACGGCATTCTTTGGGGGGGGCGCGGAATGCGTGTTAGGGGGGCTGCCAGCCAGCGGGTCTCCAGGGGCTGCTCCCCTGGAGGCGGCCCAGGTGGGTCCAGGAGCCCTGACCACCGGCTTTCCGGAGCCCTGTGCCCAGAGGTGTTCCAGCAGCTTCTCTTCCTGGGCGTCGCTGCCCTGGGCAGCCGGGAGGTGCAGCCCACACCCGGTAGCGGCCTCTCGGCGGGGGGGGGGGGGGGGGGGGGGGGGGGGGGGCGGTTCCCACCCTGTGAAGGGAGCTGCCTGTTCTCCGTGTTGAGGCCGGGAGCCCGGGGCCGGGCCGGCTGCTGGGCTCCAGACCTGAGCATGCGCCGAGCTTTCCGGGAGTTTGTGTCCCTACACTCCTGCCGTCTCCTTAGAGCCAAGTCGGGGTGCAGGGCTGCGCCCCGCACGTGCTGGGTGTCGGGACGGGGCTCAGGCTCGGCCCAGGGGCTCTGTTAGTCCCTCTGGGCTCCTCCCTTCTGGATCTTCGGATGGTTTGATCTCAGCACCGGCCCACATCCAGGCTCTCCTGGGAGAAAAGCGGCCAGGTGCCCCTCGAGCCGCCACGGCCTGGGGGCCCACGGGTCCCAGAAGGTGGCCAGGGAGGCCGGAGGGCAGCGTGGAGGAGGCAGACAGCGGCTGCTCCCGCCCCTCGCCGCGGGCAGGGTCGAGGGGAGGCTGGTCCTCGGTCCGACCCCATGGGGACCTGCCAGGGCTCCGGAACCATGCAGGCGGCGGGAGGCGGTGTGGACGGACCTGGTGGCCAGTAGGTGGTGTGCCCGGCCTGCTTTCTGGGCGCTCCGCCTGCCCCCGCCAGCCAGCTCCTCCCAGCAAGCTGGGCACATCTGGAAATGTTTGATTTGATGGAGTGTCGCTTTACATTGCAGAAATGAGCGTAAGCGGTTTTTTGACCCACCAAGTGAGAAATGTGATCTGGGTTTTACTGCCGACCCTTTAAATAAAAAACAGATCGCTTATTAAACCATTATCTCTCAAGGATGGGGAGGGGCCAGAGTGTGCCCGGACGGGCACAGATGGAAGTGGATGTGGCCCTGTCTCCCGGCGAGGCGGGGGGGGGGGGGGGGGGGGGGGGGGGGGG
>NC_043707.1:140106924-140124047 GCF_006229205.1 Suricata suricatta | reverse complement strand
CCCTGCTCTGGGGGAGGGACGGGGCCCGGGCTGTGTCGGCGGGGGGCACGGGTGGCTGAAGTCGGGGCCTCCTCGGCCGCCGGCACAACCTTAGCAGGTGGGGGACCTCCATTCTGGGGGTCCTGGCCGCCTGAGGACCAGAGGCGGGCTGGCGTGTGGCGGGCGCCCTCCATTTTGAACTGTTTTGCCTGATGACTTGGGTGTCGTTTCCTGCATTTACGGCACATTCTTTACGATGTGTTCGTGTACCGCCTGCCGGGCAGCATTCTCAGTAAACAGTCTCGGGCTTGGCCCTGCGCGCGCATCCTGCTCAGCTGACCAGAGGGCCGCCTGCGGTCCTGCGGGCATCTCCCGTCCAAGGACACATCTCGGGTGTGCGGTGCTGGAGCCGGGGTTCCTGAGCCGACCCAGAGGTGACGGCCAGGCTAACGGGGCTGGGGGCCGGGTCGGGGGGACATCCAGGAAAACACAGGAGGCGTGAGCAGGAGAGATGGGGGTCAGGCACACAGCAAGGACGGAGGTGTGATCGTGTCGACGAGCAAAGTCGGGGACAAGTTCTGAGGACGGGGCCAAGGTGGCCTGGCGCCGCGCCCAGGGTCTGCCCCCTGCAGTGCCGGGGTGCTGGGGACTGCGGGGGCGGCGGGAGGGCCCATGGAGGGCCCCTGAGCTGCCGGGCGGCCGGGGAGCCCGGGACTGGGCAGGGGTGCACTGGGTCCTGGGATTGTCCAGTGGACCTCTGTCGGGGGGCAGAGCCCGGAGCTCAGGGAGCCTGGGAGATGCAGAAGGACCCCACAGCCCGCACCCCAACCCCCTCAATGCTGGGGGTGGTTCCTGACTGTCCTGCTGGGCTGTGGAGCCCATCCTCGGACTGGGCCCGTCCTGGGTGCTGCTGGGGGTGCGGAGGAGGCAGGTGCTGCTTCTCAGGGGCCGGTGAGGGGTGGATGGGCAGGCCAGGGGGCGGGCCAGGGGTGCCGGAGACCCCGTGGTGGGGGCGGTGCGAGCCATGGGGGCTGGTCTTGACCGGTCTCTGGAGGGACGTGGGATTCCCACGGGGGGTGTGGCCGGCAGAGCAGCGACAGGCACGAGGCACGAGTTTGGTATGACAGCAATAGCGCCCCGCAGCGAACCCGAGGAAAAGGAGGCCCAGAGAGGGTCAGTGGCTGGCCTAGGGACACACAGCCAGGAAGTGACAGCCTAAGACAAGGTTCCAGGGGCCTGGGGTCCCACCCTAGATAGGCATCGCTGCCAGGGCAGGATGGGCAGCGGGAACGAAGTGGCCTCCGTCAGTGACAGCAGCCACAAGGCCCCACCATCCTGCGGGCCCTGGGCTTGATAGCCCCCCCCTCCGTTGGCCACCACCTTCTCCGACACGGCCTGCCGACCACGCTGGATTGGCCGGGCAGATTTATCTCCGTTGTCATTCCCGAGAGAAATATGGCCCTGCCCAAGTCACTGTAGTTACCGTGACAGCCGTGACGGGGACACGCGTGATGTATGGGCCGACACGCGTGTGGCCAGACGCACCATGGTCCCAGCTCAGCAGACCTCACAGGGCTGTTCTTGACCTTGAACAGGGCCTGTGACCACAGCAGGGACCCCTCGACACAAGTGGGGGCTGCGTCTCAGGGGCCCAGTGGGCCCCAGCCCCGGGGTGGCTGCACTGTGGGGTCTTCAGGCCGCAGCCTGGTCGTGGGGGCTGCATCTGACTCGGCGGGGGATGGGGACCTGGCTCAGGGGACAGCTGGGTCCCTGGGCTCCTGGTGGCTAAGGTGTGGGTTTGAGTGAAGACAGGGGCTCCCCGGTTCTGCCCCCCACCTGGGATGTCCCCCTCCTTCCTCTGGCCCATAATTTTTGGCCACTTGTTTGACCCCCGTCCCTCCAGGGGCAGCTTTGGCCCTGGGAGCCTGGTGCTCCCTTCCTCCTCTCCGGGTCCTGCCTGACGCTACCTGCCGATGGGCTTCACCTCCCCGGGGCTGGCCGGCGAGCCCCGGCACCTTCTGCGACCTTGATTGCTACC
Source organism: Suricata suricatta (assembly GCF_006229205.1). Taxonomy (NCBI): domain Eukaryota; kingdom Metazoa; phylum Chordata; class Mammalia; order Carnivora; family Herpestidae; genus Suricata; species Suricata suricatta. The sequence goes on along the minus strand of NC_043707.1, from coordinate 140,122,030 downwards.
AACACCGTCTTAAATCGAGGGGCACACAGGGAGGGCCCCTCGGCGCCACAGCCACCCCTCCTGCTGTCCATGTGCCTCTTGCCGCTGGGGTGGTGGGGGTGGCCAGGGTGCCCACGAGACTCCTCCGCCTGCCTGCCGTCGGGGGTCCGGAACCAGGGCGGGGCAGGGGGCCCGGCATCCCAGGCGCACCGATCAGCTCCCTGGAGAATAAAACCCGGAACGGAACAGGCTGCTCTGGCTATGAGGTTGAGGAAGGTGGGGGCCTGGGGGCCACTGAGCGTTGTGCTTAAGGGTGGCGGGGGCTGGGTGTGGGGGGAGGCACGTCTCACTCAGGAGGCCCCTTTGTGCCTTCTATGCCCCCAGCGGACTTGGGGGGAAGACTTGGTTGTGGCTTGGATGCGGGCAGCCCACTCCCCAGGGAGGCTGGCCACCCCAGATCAGGAAGCCCTATGGCTGCTGTGGAGGGGAGAGGAGGAATGGGGGAACAGGTTTGTGGGGTCAGGTCTGGCCCCAAGGGGAAGCCCTGTCGGGGGTGGGGGCGTGTGGCTGGGACCCAGGCTTTGCCAGGTGGGGCAGGGGTGCGGGGTGACCTCTGTCCACAGGGCAGCGTGGGGCCTGAGGCTCAATCACAGGGCAGACCCCAGGCCATGCTTCCCCTGCCCCGCCCCTCCACTGCCGTGGCTCCTGGTGGGTGGGGACAGCCCCAGCTCTGGGCTTGAGATCCAGGGAGACACAGGTGCAGAGGGACAGCTGAGCCACAGGGCGGCCCCCGGGGCAGAGGGCAGTGAGGCCTGGGGCCAGGTGCTCTCCGGTCCTGAGGGCGAATAGAAGCTGGCACGGAGGGGGACCAGGCAAGGACAGGCGCCTCCCATACCATCGGGTGCCAGGCTGGGGTTGGGGCGGCTGGGCCTGGTGGAGCTGTGCCCTGGGGCAATGGGGTGGGGCTCTGGGGGGCGGAGCTCCCCTCTGTCTAGACAGTCACATTGGGCGGTCATCGGCCTCTCTGCCCCGTTCCCAGGGAGGGTGGTGACTGGATGTGTGCATTCAGCAGGGAGATCCCGGGTCTACAGTAGGTGCCCAGTAAATGCTTGCTGGACGCACAAATGGAACGGGGTGAGGTGGCCTCACGCGGGCCGTGTGCCCTCTGCACCACCCTGGGCGGTTCCAGGCTCTGGCCGGGCTCCGGCCAAGCAGACACGCACACACGTCCCCTCGTGTGAGCACATGCATTCACACACAAACACCAGTGCACGCCCATGCAGGCACCCACACTCACACTCCGTGAGCACGGCACACACTAGTGCACATGCTTGTGCGCACACACCCATGGTGTGCACACTCACAGTCGCACGGACGTGGGTGCTCCTGCACACGCATTCACGTGAGCACCCATCACGCGTGCGCCCTTGTACTCACGCACCCCTGTGCACCACGACCGCCCTGGGCGCCACACTCGTGCACGCACACGGTGCAGACACGGGCGGTGTTGGTGCGTGCAGCACCCCCAGCCGTCCTGCTCCGGCCCAGGCATGGGTCGCACACTGGAGCATGTTCCAGATGGATCGTCCCAACGGGAACGGCGTGTGTCTCTATGGAGAAAAATTGTACCCAGAGGGTGACCGCCACATCTGCTCCTTCAGGGGGAAAACAGCTATTTCAGCGGCTGACCCGGGGCCAGGCGTCTGGAGCAGCACTCAGAAGCCTGTGCGATGGCCTGGTCAGCGTTTATGTCCGGGGGGGGGGAGGACAGCAGCTGGGGGGCTGCGCGACGGGCTCCGGGCAGGAGGCAAGGCCACCGCCCTCTCAGGCCCCCCTCCTGCAGGGGGGAAGCTGGTGCTGGGGAGAGACTGCAGTGCCCCCAGCGGAGCTGCAGACGGACAGCAGGGCCACCTGCAGAGCCCCAGGCACCCCGGCTGGTCCCACTGCCCAGGCTCGTGAGGGCTGAGCCTGGTGGGGGACCCTCTGGCCCCACACGGCTGGTCAGGGCCCGCGAACCTGCTGGCCATTTTCGGGGAGGCCCTCTCTAGCCCAGCCTAAGCACGAGCAACCGGAAGGCTCCAGGACATCCAGCAAGGACCTGCCTTGACCCCGCTGACCTCAGGGGACCTCTTTGCTGAGGCCCTGGAGCTTCCAGGGCTTGGGGGGGGCTTGGCCCAGCCCTTCCTGCTGCTGGGGCCGAGTACCGGGGCCTGGGATGGGCAGCCAGTGCCCAGCTTCTCTTGCCAGGCCGAGTGGACAAGCCTGAGGGCAGGGTCCCCTCCCGGTCCCCCCGTTGTCTTCCTAGCTTGGTCACACGGTTACCCAGTATGTGTTTGTTGAATGAAAGAGCCAAGAACAACCTACCTTCATCCCTTGGCGGTGGAACGTCCCACCAAGACCTCAAGGGCAGAGAGAACCCCGTGGGTCTGCAGGACAGGCCATCCATCCTGGAGCACAGAGCAACCTCGACGCGCTGGTGCCTCGGCCGGGTCACTGAGGGACTCCTGGAGCCCGTGGGGGGTGCGCGGGGCCCACTAGCTCTGCCCCATCCTGCAGCACTGGGGGGCCGCCCCGTGGGGTGCCAGGGCCGCGTGTGCGCTTGCCTGTGCCCCCTAGCAGCCCTGGGTCTCATTGCCCCTGAGCCCCCAGCCCTGGAAAATACCCCAAAGCAACCATTCCTGCAGCTGATGGTGTCAGGCCCCTGCTTCCTTCCTCTGGTCTCCATGCTTCTCAGCTGTGCGGGCGTGAGCACGAGTCAGGTGGACGTGGTCTGGGGACAGAGCCTGGTCGGCGCCGTCCAGCCTGGGCCTCCTCTAGCCAGACCAGCGGCCAGCCAGCGGGGCGCTGTGGGGTGAGGCAGCCTGACGCCCCGCTGTGGACCAGGTGCCCGGCAGGAGAGAGCCCTGACCGGGGGCGGGGGTGCCCATCCCCCTGAGCCCGTTCCTCTAGCCCTGCATCCGTCTGAGCTGGAAGTACCTCTCTAGCTGGTCTGGAGGGGGCCCCCCAGGGAGCATGGGTCCCAGACCCCTGTCACCCCAGGGCAGGGGGACACCTTGGGTCAGTCACAGATGAGCAGCTCGTCCACCGTGGGCACCTTGATTTACTGTCCCTGTCCCTTTAAAGGCCTCCTCCGGGCGCAGGCGGTGAGCCCCCCCCTGGCCGGAGCTGCCCCGTGCGCTGAGCTGGGAAAATCTATTACCGCCGAGTCATTAATCTGGGGCTGCCGCCGCGGGCGCTCCGGGCCCTCTATTTAATGGGCTGCTTCCTGAGCTCGGAGCCGCGCCGCTCGCCTCCCTTGATCAGCTTTGTTTAATTATCAAAATATTTGATGCAGAAAATTGACATTAGTTCTGAAGGTTCTGCCCTGCTCCCCCCGCCCGGCTCCTGGTGACACTGAGTGCCGCGGCCGCTGCGCCCCTCAACTCAAAATAGCAAGTGGGCCCCCAGCCCGTGCGCGGCCAGGCGGACGCAGCCAGCAGCCAGCCCGGCCTGGTGCGCCTCGTGGGGCCGCCAGGCCCTCCAGGCCCCCGCCCAGGGTCCGCAGTGCTGGACCACCGGGACACGTGTCCCCGCTCCACTCTCATGGGGGCAGCTGGGGCTGGGACACAGCTTTGCACGACCATAGTGGAAACTCCCGTGTCCCTCTGTCCCCACACTGCTGACCGCAGGCGGCGCTGGGCTCCCAGCTTGGGCACCGCCCGTGTGTCCTGCTGTGGGGTAGTTAGTGCCTCACCTGTTTGCAGAAGCCCCAGGGGCCCCTGGGGCCGGGGCCAGGCCGCCCTGGATGGCTGAGCCCCTCGCTGTGGGACAGACAGGCCCTGTGGCCAGCCACATGGCCCACGCCTGCGTAGAGGTGGGAGAACCGTGAGCTCCTGGCTCCGCTGCTCCACGTCTGTAAGCCTCCCGCTGCCCCCTTCCACGCGCTGCGCCTGGGCCCTAAAGGCTTCGGCTGCTGGGCTCAGGCTGGGGACAGACTGCCCTCTTTGCATTCCGGTCCTTGGTGACGGTGGCTTACCGGGCCCTGTTCAGGCTTTAGCGCTGGTCTTGGAACTCTGTGCTGCAAGGGTGTGCCTGTGCGTGTGAGCCCCACCTGCATATGGGCGCATGTGCGTGCCTGTAGGTGTCCCACGTCTCCTAGACACATGCGCCTACGCGGGTCCTCGTGTGCCCGTCACGGGCTAACCCAGGGCCATCCACGTCACCCTCAGAGAAGTCCTTGCCGCCTGACCCTGGATCTGGGGCCGTCCGTCTGTGGGCGTCCGTCTTTGCTTCCAGAGGTCAGTGGCCCCCGAATGTGGCTTCCTGGTCCAAATGGTCAAGGTGGCGGTGGTGGGAGCCACGGCGGGCTTTTGAGCAGAGGTTGGGCACACAGACCCATCTGGCGAGCAGTCCAGCTTCACAGCCGGATCAGCAGACCCAAAACTCATTTATTTGCAAACAGCCCCTCAGTCCCGGGGACACTGGCTAGCGTTTGTCCTCAAACGTGGCTTATTTTTAGATGTCAGATAATTTTCAAAACAGAAAGTAGTTTCAAGGTTGAGAAGAAGCCATTATGAAAAACAAATAGTATTCAAGCTCCCGGTGAGGGACAGGACACAGGACGGCGCCGCACTCGGGGAGGCGGAGCGTGGCCACGGCATCAGGTCCACCTGTGGGAAAAGCGGAAAAAGCACCGTGCGTGACTCCCCAGCCGCTGGGAGGTGACGGGGCGGCCTCGGCAGCTGGCGCCGGGGCCATTCTGGAAACCCGGGGCTCCCGTCTCTGTAACCAACGCGTGCTGTGCGTTTGTGAGTCTGGGAAGAGCAACGCGGTCCCCTCTCCGGAGCCGGGAGCCACGCTGTCCTACTCTGCCCCAGCGCTGGCTGGCGGCGCCCACTCCCCAGCTCTGGTGGCAGGCGACACACCAGCCTTGGCCACTGCCACGTGTGGCCCCATCAGGTTGAGACCAAATGCCACACCTACCTGGCCATCTACCCACCAGGGGCCCTTCAAGACGCAGCACCAGCAAGCTGGGGCATAGGGGAGCCCCGTTTTCTGGGGAACAGGAGTGAGGCGGGTCTGTTGTCCACACTGGGTAGACGAGTTTAGTCAAAACGATTCCACGGGTCTTTGCTGAGTTCTGTGTGAGGGGCGGGGTGGGGCCGTGTGGCCTGTAACTGGGGGCTTTGCGGGAACCCCGACGCCTGTGGGAATTCATGGGGTAGGGACTTGGGCCACAAGGGGGCACAGGGAGGCCTGGGTAGGACCGTCCCGGGCTGCAGGGACAAAGCCCTCCGGGACTGGACTTCCTCGCAGCCCGCAGGCCAGAGGCCCGAGTTCCGGGGGTCGGCAGGATGCCCTTCCTCTGGGGCTCGGGGGGGCTCCTGCCACTGCCGGCTCCCGGGGGCTCCAGGCGGCCCTCCAGCCTCTGCTCCGCGGTCGCGTGGCCAGTTTCATCCAGGCAGTTTCATCTCGAGATCCTAGCTAGTTACACCTGTAGACCCGACCCTGGATTAGATCTCATGCTGGAGTTCAGGGTAGACATGAACTTGGGGGGACCTGGCCAGCCTGCCCGTCTGTGGGAAGCGGTTTCCTCGTTGTCCCTGAGCGGCCGGCCGAGGAGGAACGTCCGGGTGACGGGAGCCAGGGGTGTCTCCCAGAGAGGCAGGCAGCGACCCGTGTGCAGGACGCCGGGCAGCCCCGGAGGGTGCTCTCCGGAGCCGAGGGCAGCGGCCTGCGCGGGGCCCACGGACCGCGTGTGAGCCGCATCCATTGTCCGCACGGCGGCCACTCTCCTAAATCTTGGTGGAACCGAGCAGGTGGGGGTGGGGGGGCGGGTAAATGAACACGCTAATAAATAACCACGGTAGTGACCTGCTCTCCCCACCCTGGCCCAGTGGTCTTTGATCTCATTATTCTGGACGCCGCCTGGGGGCCACGGGCAGGTGACCTCTGCGAATGCTCACGGAGACCCCTGCACTTCCACAGCGAAGGCACCGTCTGCTCACTGCGTCGGGCGTCTCAGTGGGCATAAGGGGGGTGGCATTTCCACACGAAGAGGACCCGCCCCCCTCCCTGGGCTGTTTCTATTTGACTCCCAGAGCAACCCCCTCCCATCCGCACAGCCCGCCCCTCCTGGGAGTTGAGGCTGGGGGACCGTGGTGTCTGGGGGCCGGGCACTGCCCTGGGCAGGACGGGGGCCTCCAGACGGGCGTGGGGGCATTTGGGAGACCATGCCTGTGTGCCCTGGAAGGGACAGCGTCTGAGCCATGTCGGGCAGGGCGGCTGCCTGGACACTCAGGGGTTAAGCCTTTTCGCGCCATCAGCGCTGGCGCCGGGGGCGATACTTTCAAAGATATTTGTTTGTGGTCAGAAGTCGTCAGAGTCCAGGGCTGCCGAGACCTTGACTTTCCCTGACACTTACAGTTATTGCCGCCCCGGGGACTGCGCCACCTGCTGACCCGGCCAGACGCTGGGCTGTCCCGTCGTCCGTTCGCGCTGGGCTGTCCTCTGCGTTGTCCCCCCCCCCCCCGCCCCGCCACCGCGCAGCCGGTGGCACAGAGCCCCCCGCCACCCCCCCCGCAGCGTCCTCCAGAATCCGGCCGCAGCGCTGTTTCCTCCCCAAGCCTGTGCGGGAAGCGGGGGCAGGGACTCCAGCCCCGCAGACCCCTCCCAGCAGCCCTTCCCGGATAGTGTCACCCTGCTGGGCGGTGGGGGGCGAGGGGCCAAGGAGGGCCAGATGTGTGGACAGAGCTGTGGGGGAGGGGAAGGGTCAGAACACCAATTTCTGCTCATCCTGACTCTGCTGTTTCCTGGGAGGGGCCTACCCGCCCCCCTCCCCGCCGCGGCCTACTCCAGCCCCACCCGCGAGGTGCTGCTCGCCGCAATCCTGCACGGCCACACGCCCGGGTCCCCCGGGTGCCCACTCAGAGAGTGCCCAGCACCAGCCCGGGTTGGGGGGGCAGGGGTGCTGTGGCCGGGCTGTCTGTCCCGGGCAGGCAGTGGCCTGGCCTCTCTGTGGACTTGGCCTCTGTGGCCCCTGAGGTCAGCGCTGGCCCCAGGCCCCGAGGCACTCACTGCCCAGGAGAGCCCCCGCCTGCTTCCCCTCAGGGCTTCAGAGAACTGGTGCACAGACCGCCCACTGCCCCTGCCCGTGCCCGGGCCAGCCCCGTGCCGGGGGACAGGCGGAGACACTCTCTGAGGAGAGGCACGTGGGGAGGGGGGTCTGTACCCTCCCCCAGCATGGTGGCAGGGGCCTCAGCCTAATCCGGAGATGCTGGGACAGGTCCTCTACGAAAAATGCCAGCTGCCCCTCCAGCGGGGGCTCCGCTGGCCATGGGGAGCCCTGCCCCCGCCCCACTGCACCGTAGGCCCCAGGGAGAAGGGCTCCCCTCAGCCTTTGTCCGGGTTAATAGGCGACCATGGGGAGGGGGGCCAGGGGAGCGGCCCCTTCCGGGAGGCCGGGCCCTGAGCGTCTGCCCACCCCCTCCCCCGCTGACTGTGAGGTTTCTTTATCTGAAATGCCAGCACTACTCCCCAGAGAGTGACGTGTGGGCAACCCCTGAGCCTGACCCCAGTGCCCCCAGCGCCCCCAGTGTCCCTAGTGCCCCAACCCATCTCCCCCCGGGTCCTGTGAGTCCCTGAGGTACCCCCATCTCAGACTGAACTCACCTGTGTCCCAAATGCCCACCTGATCTCCCTGAGCTCTTGCAGTGCCCCGCCCTCGGGGGGGTCACATTCCTCTCCTCCCCCCTCACATTACATTGGCTGCTGAATCCCGATGGCCCCTCTGCTGCCTGTCCCCCGTCTAGCCGTGTGTTCCCTGGGCCACACCTGTGTTGCCTCTGCACTCCCCCATCCTGGCCAGGCCACTCAGCTGTCCTTAGGAGCTGGCCGGGCCCATGGAGACACCGCCGCAGGCTCAGCCGGCTGCCAGGGCCCCTGGCGGTAGGGGGATGGGGGGTCCCAGCCCTGTTCCGGCCCTATTGCCACTGTGGCGCACGGGCCTGGTGGCCCAGCCTGTGGGTGGCTCCATGTCCCCGGTGTCCCCATAGGGCTCCTTCCCTCACCTGGCACAGCCAGCTGCCTGGCCTTCACCACCTGTTCAGACGCCGCCCAGAGCCTCCAGTCACCCCTCCCCCGCCCACGTGGGGGCAAGCGCCCCTCCCCCAAGTGTGCAACTGGCTTGTTCACCCTGTGCTCTGCGTTGTAACCTGGGTCCATTTGCTCGTGTGCTCAGCAGCTGGACACACCTAGCTGGGGAGGCCGTGCAGCCCCAGGGCCGGGCAGCAGTTGGGGGGCCTGCAAGAGCAGCCCTTTGCTAGCGGCCACGGGCAGACAGGTGTCCCCGCAGGAGAGACGGTAGGCGCAGAGTCAGGGGCTGCGAGCCTGAGTGAGGACAGACAGACAGACGGCTGGGCAGTGGGCGGGGGGGTGCTCAGCCTCCAGGGCGATACCCCAGCAGCGCTCCGCAGAGCATGTGAGCCAGGCTGGGCTCTGCACCAAGCACGGTGTCAGCAGACGCGGCCGTCTGTCCCCTGGAGCGAGATGTGGGGGAGGGGGGTGCTCTGAGACTCCCGGAGGATGGGAGCCTGTCTCGCGCTGCATCCAGCAGCCACCCCCGCCTTCCCTGGGTATCACTAGGCCTGACGTGTACCAATCACCTCGAGCTTGGTGGCTTCAGGTAGCACATGGCTGCAGGAATGGCTTTGCTGGGGCACCAGGCTGCAGGGACCTGTCGGCCGGGCTGTGTTCTCATCTGTGGGCTCGGCTGGGGAGGGACCCACTTCCAAGCCCCCTGGCTGCTGGCAGTCATTTTTCCCTTGTGGTTATAGGCAAACGTCCTGCTGGCCATCAGCCAGGGGTCACTGAGCTCATGGAAGCCACCCAGAGTCCCCGCCTGTGGCTCCCTCCCAACACAACAGTGCCCTCCTCCAGGGCCCGCAGGGGACTGTCACTCACGCTCACATGGGTCTTTCTCACCTAATGTAACCTAATCAAGGGGTGTCTGCACTGCCACCTTTTGTCATCTTTGTCATATTCATTTGTCCAGAAACAAGGCACCAGCTGCGCTTGCAGAACAAGGGGTCACATAAGGCCAGGACTGATGGGGGGGTCACCTCAAGGGTGCCAGGCTCACCTGGGAGCACCCCAGACACGGACTTGGGGAGACACACCACGGGACCTGGGTGTGAGGGGCTGTGGCCGGAGGCTTTGGAGGGAGGTAGGACTGGAAGCAGAAGTCACTCTGGGGGTACAGAAGACCCGCCCCCAGACTCCGCTCCCGGGGCAGCAGCCTGGCCGCGAGGCCCTTTCTCGTGTGGCCGGCGGCGTGTCGAGGACTCCAGGGACAAGCGCAGGCCCGGAGCTGGGCAGTGGCTGGGGTGCCCCCGGCCCCGCACACTGAGGCAGCGGAGGTGGGCTGGGGGCCCATCTGTGCCCAGCGTCAGGGCCGGCGCGTCCTGTCCTCACCCCAGCCTCTCCCCCTGGTCCCAAGCCTCTTCCTGGGGCTGCGGCCTGGTGCAGGCAGGGCTGGGCCTCCTGGGGGTCGGAGGGCCGCAGGGTTCAGGTCCTGAGGGCTCCGAGGGGGCGTGTATGAGAAGGGAGGCGTGGCAGGCGACCCCTCTGGGGGGCCCCGAGTCAGCAGACAGTGGAGGAGCCCCTCCTCCTGCCCTGGGGTCCATGTGGGGGTCAACACTGCCTGGATGTAGGTGACGGTGCCCAGTGGGGGCCCGGCGCCGAGGCTGTGCAGGCCATCGGGGCTCAGGTGGGCGGGCCGGCCCCCGAAATTGGGGGTCATGCCCATGGATGGGCTCTGGAACCGAGCTGGGTGAGGCTGTGTGGCTAGAGATCCTGGGGACCCCACAGGAAGAGGTCAGGGAGCAGGCCCAGGACAGTGGGGGTGGGGACTAAACCACAGGAGGGGACAAGGACCTGGGTCTCCAAGGACCAGGAGTGCCTCAGGGTATCTTCCTGGGGTGCGGGGTCCCTTGTAACAAGAGCTCACAGGGTCCAGCGGCCCACGAGTTCCCAGGTGCAGGGAGATGGGGGGGTGTCAGCAGGCCACAGGCCAACCCTGGACCTCGCCGTCCGTGGGGACATCAGGGCAGCCGTGGGGCAGCTCCTGGGAGGCACTCCTGGCTCCTGGTCTGGCCTTCACCAGCCGGTCTCACCCAGGACTGTCCCTGCCTGTCCCTCCTAGAGCTGGTTTTGATTTTTGCTTAAAGTTTCAAGGCGTGGGGCCTCCGGGGGGCCGTCTCCTGCTGCGCTGATAGAGTCGTGCGTGCTCGATGAGGGCGTCAGCTGAGGCCACCGCCCCCTGGCCGGCTGGCGGCTAACAAGCCCGGGGCGGCCTTCCTCGGTCATGTCCGGCTTGGCGGGGCCTGCACCCCAGGAGGATGCCTGCTTGTGAGGGACTCACCCCACTTGGACGGGTTCCCGGGACCCGGCCCGGCTGCGTGACTCCGGCACAGCCTCAACGTGTGTGCGCCCCCATGCCCTCGACTCTGCCACCGGGCCCCCCGCAGCACCTGCCTCCCCGCTGCCGCGGGAGCAGAAAATCAGAGCGTCCACGTCCAGCCTCGGTCAGCCCTGACGCACAGCCTGGAGAATAAACGGTGCCGCTTTTACCACTTGTGGGACCCCCGAGCGTTCCATGGGACACCGTTTGGGAAGCATTGTCCGCATACTGGATCCCCTGCAGAGCAGTAGCCCCGAGGGCGGCCTGGGTCCTGCCGTCCTGCTGTGCCCCCTCCAGGATGGCCTGGGGACATCAGCGTCGTGCTGGTTGGTGATGTGGGTTCCGATGCGTCTTTAGTCAGGGCAGTGAGTCCACTCCAAGCAGCCCTGACACTTTTGGGAGGTGTCTGCATCTCTGGCCCCAGCAGAGGGTCCGATGGCTGTGGAGCGAGGCCCTCGGTGTCCCCATACATCAGGTCGCAGTGCCCAGGACCCGCCGTGGATGCCCTCAGCTCCCTCTTTGGTGAAAACATCAATCCTTGACGTTTCTAGTCCCACCAAACGCATTCTGCCCTGTCCCCAGGCTCTCCCTCTGGGAGGTGACCCTGTGGGGGAATTCTCCCGCTGGTGCTGGCCAGACAGGGGGTCCAGGGTGGCCTTGAGCAGGGACGGGCTGTGACAAGGTCTGTGTCCCCAGCAGTCTCTGGGGCCAGCAACAACCGAGCGGGTCCGGGCTCCTCCCTGCCCACACCTGACTCGGGGCTCCGACCCGCGGCCCCCCTCCTGCACCCCTCCATACCTGACCAGTGTGTGTGCAAAGGGGAGTCCGAGGGATGAAATCTGGCAGGTCCTGGGGTGTGGTGGGGCCTTTCTTTTTCTTTTTCAGGCCAAAGAACCCTACTGTTTGGGGTCCAGAGAGAGCCCCAGGGCCTCTGGTCCAGGTTCTTTCTGTAGGGGGAGGGGGAGCCAAGACTGCAGAGAGGAGCTGTCCCCCAGGCCCCAGCGCACTGTGGGGGCCGCTCGCTGCTCCAGATGAACTGTCCTGACGGGGAGCAGTGTCCCAGGACCTGTGGGCTCCCCAGAGCCCAGTGTGGGGGGAATGGAGGCACCTGGGCTGGGGGCTAGAAGGGCACCGGGCCCCCACCCTGCTGGGCATGAGACCACAACTCCCCGAGGAACCAGAGGGGAGCCACCCCAGGCCGGGTCACCCTCCATGCTTCCTCCGGGGCATGTGTACGGACGTCTTGGGGCTGCCATAGCCAGGTGCCACCGACTTGGTGGCTTCACGCAGGACAGACCTCTTTGCTCACAGTTCTGGAGTTTGAAGTTGGAGCTCAAGACCTGGGCAGGACCCACTTTCTCCAGAGGCCGGAGGGGAGGGGCGCTCCAGCCTCTGGGGGCTCATGGTCACATGGCTCCGGGCTCCACCTCCCCCCCCCGCGTCTGTGTGTCCCCTTCTGTGAGGAGAGGGCCCTGACCCTCCGTGCCCCCATCTTGACCTGATCACGTGTTTCCACCGCAGCAGGTTCTCGGCGCCGGGAGCTGGGCCTTCAGTGCGTCTTCCAGGGGACACACTCCAACCCACAACAGGGGGGTGGCTGAACCCTGGACCCTCGGGACGGGGTGCCCCTGTGGAGGAAGGCCGGCGGGCTCTTTGGGGCAGAATGTACTGAAGAGGCTGGGGGGGGGCTGGCAGCAGGGGGTGGGCTGGGCGGACTTGCAGGGTGGTGTCCCGGTGACTCCCCAGGGAGCGGGGGCACGGGGCAGTACAAATTTCCACGAGCAGCCATGCTCTCCAGTAGCGTCTGAGGCCCGTGTGCTCATGTCCGTCCCGCTGTGCTGGCCGAGGCGGGTGAATGCAGGGAAATAAAGCGCACGATGCCCAGTGACTTGAATTTCTTTGGGGTGAGGATGGCCGGCATGGCCTGGGACCTGCTTATAGTCCAGTTCATTCCAGTCCATTGCATCTCTGAAGCCACGGTGCTGGCGTCCTGCTTATCCAGCCGCCCTGGCTCAGATCAGCGCCGCCCCATGCAGCCCGGTGGCTAGGCTCCCACAGGCCCAGGGCTGCATGGGGTAGTGCCTCACCCCTCCCACGGCTCCAGGCCAGCACCGCCCAGGCCAAGGCTGGGCCCCACGGGCGGCCCCCCAGGCTGCCGAGGTCTGGGTGCGGCCCGCCTGCTTGTCCGGTGGACCTGTGGGCTCGCCGGGCCTCACTCCCCCGGCTGTTGGCTGTCCCGGCCGGGAGGCCCTCCGCGGGCAGGACAGGGGCAGCCCCTGCAGGCGCCACGCGGCAGCCGCCGCTGCTGCTCGGGGACCTGAGCTGAGCTGGTTCCTCAGCCACCGCAGCTGATCCGTGGAGGCCGGACCGTCTCCAGGAGAGAAATATGGAAGCAATTACTCTGAGAGCCGTCGTTTGAGTAATTCCCAAAGAGACACCAGGGCCGGTCCTTTCGAGGCCTGGTGCACGGCGCCCTAATGAAGCAATTAAGGCAAAGATCCTCAGACTTTGATCTCGATGGGGTAATTTTTACAAAAACATCACGGAGTGATAGATACCCATAACTCAGGGTCCTTAATTGTACTTAATTTGTTTGGAATACGAATGTGCATTTAATTAAAGCCCAGCTCGGCCCGCATGCTTCAAGCAGGGCTGTCAAGGAAAATTAAGACCTAGTTTGCTTTCAAAGTTACTGGTTTTTATCAGGCAAGGACAGCGGTCTTCGAAGAGAAGGTTAGAGATAATTAGGCCGAGAGCTACAGCCGCAGAAACTGGGGAGAAGGCACCGCTGGGAGGAGGGGGTGGGGAGATGGGAGACCCTGCCGGGTGGGAGCCTGGGGAGGGGGTAGGCTGGAGGGGGGGGCGTGTCCCGGGCTGGGGCCTGCCCAAGGCCAGGCCGGCAGGGCATCACCCAGGTGCTGCCACCCAGGACCCGACCCTCCGCCCACTGGCCTCGGGACTGGCGCTCTGGGAGGGCTGGGAGTGCCCCGCCCACTCCTCAGATAGGAGATGGGGGAGTCGAGGCACAAGCGAGAGCCTGAGCCCGCCCGTGGCCACACAGGCCTCCCCTCCGCCCAGCACAACCCGCAGGGTCATCTTGCCTGGCCTCGGATGTCCGGCTGTCAGTGGAGCCCTGGGGAGGGTGATGGGGTGACTCTGAGCACGGGCCGAGGGGCAGATTGGGGGAGAGAGATGCACAGTTCCACCCGACACGCAGCAGGGCCTGGGCGCCCGGACACCCCGAGGTTTGCAAGGGGCCTGGGAGATGATGTCCACACTCTGTTCAGGACCCCCAGGCCTGCTGGCCCTGAAACCTGGGGGTGCAGGGTGAGGAGCCAGGTCCGTGGGGTTTGGGGAGAAGAGGGGAAGGAGGGAAGGCCAGCTCTCCTCTCCTTTCTCTTCCCAGACTTCAGCCAGGGCCCTGGGTGGGGGCGGTCCAACCCCAGCTGCGTGGCAGCAGCCCTGGACCCCCGAGCCGTGCTGCTCCCCCCCTTGTTCTCAGGGTGCAGCTTCTGCTCAGTCAGGTCCCTCTCGGGCCTGTTAGTAACCGTCTCTTCCAAGTGTCGGGAGGTTAAGGAACTTGGTCAGAAGACCCAGCTGGTGACCAGCGGGGAGCTGTTCAAACTCGGAGTCCTGGGGCGTCCCGGCTGCTGCCTCAGTGGGAGGGGCTGGCCCTCCGGGCCGGTAGAAGGACACTGAGTGCGTTGGCCTGGCCGGGTGGCTCCTCTCGCCGTGGCCCCTGAGTGCTGGTTCACCGGACCCCTCTCTCCAGAAGCAGATTGCTTGTCTATCCATCCTTAGGGGCTGCTGCCTTGTTGGGGCGCCTGCCTGCCAGCTGCGGGGGTGCTGTTAGCAGTGAACCCCAGGGAGAGGCGGCGCACACTGGTGACTTGCGGCGCACACTGGTGACTTGCAGGCACACACCAGACTCTGGGGGCGGGGACACCACCAGACGTGAGGACTCCCAGCGCCGAGCACCTGCCTGCTGTGGGGCATCCCGGGGCCACCGTGGCCCAGCACCAGGGCTGCGCGTGAGCAACAGGACCCTCTCCGTCCCTGTTCCAGAGCCTGAAGCCTGAGATCCAGGCGTGGAAGGCCGTGTTCTCTCAGGAGGCTCGGAGCCCGCCTCACAGCTGCTCGTGGTCCGCCTGCCTCCTTTTAGACCCTGGGCTGTCGATGTGTCTCTCCGTCTCTGCTTCATTCCCCGGTGGCCCCTCTGTGCATGCCCATGTCCACATTTCCCCTTTTTAGGACACCAGTCACTTGGGATTAGGGGCCACTTAATCCCACTGTGGCCTCATCTCAACTGATTACCTCTGCAAGGACCCTCTTCCAAATCACATCCCATTCTGAGGTCCTGGAGGTTGGGACTCGATTGTGTGGTCGTGGAGGACGCAGGTTCAGCTTCTGGAGAGATCCCCAGGGGTCGGGGGGAGGCTTAAGTGAGCCGGTATGTGTCAGAGAGACACTCGGGGCTGCTGACCCAGGGACAGAGGCACTGCAGGTGTGGTTGATTGGCTTCCCTCTGCCAGGTGTGACCGTGGCTCCGACCTGCAGTGTCTGCGGAGTGGGGCCTTCCCAGCACCTGTGTCCCTCCCCCCAACGCCCGTGTCCCTCCCCCCAACACCCGTGTCCCTCCCCCCAACACCAGTGTCCCTCCTCCCAACACCCGTGTCCCTCCCCCCAACA
>NC_043707.1:140101581-140106824 GCF_006229205.1 Suricata suricatta | reverse complement strand
CGCCTGTGTCCCTCCTCCCAACGCCTGTGAGCCTCCCCCCAATGCCTGTGTCTGTCCTCCCTCTGTTCCTCCTTCCCTCTGGGCAGAGCATAACAGGAAGCCAGCTGACAAGGGAGAAGTAGTTGGTGGGGTCCCAGCCCAGCAGCACAAAGTACAGAAGGCTGGGCTCAGGGCTGGTGGATTGAATGGCAGCACCGTCCACCCCTGTGCACACCTCGTACACGCGTGCTGGTCCCTGGTGCACACCTCATACATGCATGTGGGTCTTGGGTGCACACCTCATACATGCGTGCCAGACTCTGTGTGCACACCTCATACACGCATGCTGGTCTCAATGTGTACACCTCGTACGCATGTGCTGGACTCTGTGTGCACACCTCGTACATGTGTGCCGGTCTCTGTGTGCACACCTCGTACACGCATGCAGGTCTCGGGTGCACACCTCGTACATGCGTGCCGGTCTCCGGGCCACAGCCTGACATGGCACAGTCACCTGTTGGAAGAACAGAGACAGCTTTCCCCTCTCCTGAAAGTGGGACAACATCCCTACAGTTGTGGTTTCCATTTCCTGGTGACAAGGTAGATTTCATCCAGGGCGTTGTTAGCGTCTCTTCTGGTTTGGCTCTGACATTTATTGTCTATAGTTTTGAGTAAATATTTGTAGGTGAGTATTTTGTAGAACACGGAACAAATTGCCAAGCTAACAGCTGCCAACAACTCCCTGATTAGATAACAGTGGAAGTGAGCAGAGGAGGAAGAATCAGCACACACACAGGCACACACATGCACACAGGTGCACACGCATTCTCACACGTGCACACACACATGCTCACACACATGCACAGACACGTGTGCACTTGTCTGCTGTCCTTCCTGCTGTCCCTGTGGGAGGAGGGTCACACGTGCACACATACATGTGCACACACACACGCACATCCACATGCTCACACATGCACACACATGCTTGTGCATGCACAGGGACACATGTGCACGTGCACACATGCATACATATGCACACGCACATGCACACACTGCTTGTGCACACAGCCACACACATGCTCACACATACACACGTGCCCATGCACACACATGCACACAAGGCACACACATGCTCATGCACATGCATGTGCACACGCACGTGCTCATGCACACACATGTGCCCGTGCACACACATGCACACACATGCCTGTGCACACAAGGCACACACATGCTCATGCACATGCCTGTGCACACACGCACACACATTCACACAGGCGCACACATGCTTGTGCACACAAGGCACACACATGCTCATGCATACACGCATGCCCATGCACACACACACACACACACACACACTTGTGCACGCAGGCACACACACGTAGAAGCGAGCCTGTGAAAATGCACGGTAGCTGTAACCATACTCCCCGTCACGGCACGAGGCCCAGCCCATGTTTACACTAACGCCCTGCTGCCGCTCCTCACTCTGCCCCCTTCCCCCTTCCCTGGCTCTCAGCCGGTCGAAGTTCTGGCCCTGGCGGGGCACCTTGAACCTCCATGGCTAACGCTTCTGGCCCTCAGTGGCCCTCCTTTCATCTCGCTTCGGCTGCTGTGGCTCCCGGCTGACTTTCACCCTCCGGCCCAGAAGGGCCAGCACAGGGGCCTGGGTTCCAGCCACATCCTTCCTCCCCGCCTTCCCGCTGAGGCCACAGCAATGTCCCCTTAGGATGTGGCCTCAGTCGCCTCTGCTGGGACACGTTGGCCAGCTGGTGCATGGAGCCACTGGCCGGTCAGCTGGTGAAGCGTCCGAACCGGCCTCCGAGTGGCAGGGGTGGCGTGGGGGGGTGGCTCTGGGGGTGCGCTAGTGGGGGTCAGAGCGGGAGGAGCCCTCGATTCTGGGACCTGCTACCATCCATTCCAGACTCAGTCACTCCCTGAGGGCCGGGGCCCAGCCCTTCTGGGTTCGAGGCCCATCAGGTGCTGTAGCCCAGCTGGGCCCAGGGGGCGGCGGGGGCACAGCAGGACGCGGACCCGCGGGGGCGCCGTGCACCGTCCTCGGTGGGAAGTAGCGCTGCGAGTGGCACGTGCTGGGCGTGAGGCTCGGGGCACTCGGCGCGGCCCCTGGACTGGGAGCTGTCCGGAGGCGGCAGGGGTGAGGCTCGGTGCTGCCCTTGGACGGGGAGCTGTCCGGAGATGGTGGGTGGGGGAGGAGACGCAGGTCCTGTGAGGACGGTTTACTGTCCCTCCGTGGTGGCGGGGCCCAGGGGTGCCACCACCTCCAGGACAACGTGCCCCGGGTGGCCCGGTGGCAGCCTCTGCTCTGGGCAGGTAAGCCACGTGGCAGAGGCCAGGAATCACCTTGGACAGGAGTCCAGCTGCACAACCCAAGCAGAACCTTTGTGCACCTGCCAGGCAGAGTGCCACGGGCCGGGCAGGTGAGGACGCAGAAATGGATCCTCTCACATGCTGGAGGCCAGAGGACACTTCCAGCTTTTCGTGGCCCCAGGTGTCCCTGGGGTTTGGGCCACATCCCTCCGGTGTCTGCCTCTGTCATCTCGTGGTCCCTTCCTCTTCCTGTGAGCCGCTGGCCGTGTAGGATGAGGGGCCCCGGCGCCCTGGTTGTCAGGAGCTGACGTCTGCGGGGACCCTGCTTCCAACTCCCGTTACGGTGACAGGTGCTGCGAGTTAGGACTGGCTCATATGTGTTCTGGGGGCACAACTCAACCCATGGCAGTGCCCGGCCCTGCCGCCACGGCCACTTCGTGGGGGGCCCGAGTGAACACGGGGGTAGCTGGGGGGAGAGGACTAGTGGCTCCCCCCCTCCCCCCCGAGTAATTGTGTCTGCCTGGATTTGACAGCATCCCATACAGGGGACACCCCACCCTCACCCCCGTGACAGCCCCCCTGTGCAGGACCCCCTGCCTCCCCCCCAGGGCATCAGCATCTCCACACTCTGTGCCCGGCCCACATCCTTCCCTCTCTTAGGCCTCCCGTCCCCAGCGCCCTCTGTCTAAGCCCGTGCACCTCCCAGCCCTGTCCGTCCACACCGCTGGCTGCCTCTCATCCGAACGGCGCTGCCCGTTTGCTCACTGGTGGCTTCCCCCCCGCCCCATCCCGGGACCCTCCTGATTAGAGCTGGGACATTCTAATTTACCTCCGTCTCGTGACAAAACGCAGTTCAGAGCCATCTACAAACCAAGCCCGAGGTTCATGTCTTTGGCCAGAGGTCACGAGGAAGTCCCCACGAAGCCACAGGTGGGGCACCGAGGCGGCAGCCGGGTGTCAGGAACGGGGGTGCAGGCGCCCAGCCCCCTCCCCCTGCAGCATGTCCGGACCCCTGCCGGCCAGCTCGAGCTCCGAGATGCCATTCCTGCACGACCAGCTGCCACCACACTCGCCCCTGTTCTGGCCCCAAGTGGCCCGGTGACAAGGAGTCGTGGGGGTGGGGCACCTGGCGTCCACAGTCGGCACCTGGCCTCGGGCGCTGCAGGAGCCGAGAGCTGGTCCTCCGGGGCACGACGCAGCTCCGCACCGATGCCACCGCGGCCCATGCCGGTGCGCTCCGCGCGCACAGGCCTTGCATGTTCACGGGTTTACTGCCCGCCTTCTGGCGCAGCCGGGGCTCGTCACCCAAGACATTTGCGGATCCCGTCATAGGACCGGTCGACAGTTGTGGTCGGACGGAGCGGCGTGACGCCCTCAGGGGCCTCAGGTGGCTGGGATCTCGTGGATCGGGTCACAGCAGCTAGCGGGGCTGCGCGGGTCCGGGCACGAGGGCAGCGGCGGGCCTCCTGGCTGCGGGTGCCACGCGCGCCCACACTCGCCAGCTCGGAGCCGCGGGCCTCCTGGGTCTTCCAGGCTCACCTTCCGCGCCGGGGAAAGGACTGCGCGGGGCTCCCCTCCCGCCTGGGGGCCCGACTGTGGACACAGCCCTGGAAGGGGACGCCGACAGCACCTGCTGACACCCTCAGTTGTCGCAACGGGGGCAGGGGGTGGGGTCAGGACGCTGCTAAACACCCTTCGTGCAAGGACGGCCCCGCTTGTCCGTGGTGCCACGTGTCCCAGCCCGTCTGCCTTCTGCACCCCCGGGCGACAGGGCCCTAATCTCTGTCTGTGTGTGAGGCTGCTCGGGCTTCGTGCTCGTGGGCACAGGGTCCCAGGGGCGAGACAGGAGTTTGTGGGGCACGTGCTGGGGCTTAGAGTGTGAACGGCCCCGGGGACCTGAGTGAGAGGTGAAACTCTCCTCGGCGAAGGCCAGGGCAGGGAGGGGACCTACGGCACGGGTCGGGCCACGTTTTGCTCGGTGGTTGTTTTATTCCCAGAGATGCCGCCAGTGAGTGGCCTTGATCAAGGGCATCGACCTTTTACCTGTGACTCCGCCCACGGGGCAGCACCGACTGTTTACCTGTGACTCTGCCCACTGCCCGGGCAGCAGCCTGGTCACTGCTACTTCTCTGGAATGGGGAGCAGGGGGCACCGCGGCGGGGCATGGGGTCAGCTGCAATGGCCTCTCCCCACGGACATCCGGGCCCCTGTGCCTGGAGGCTGTGGGTGAGGCAGGATTAGATTAAAGGTCTTAAGGACTGAGATGGTCCTGGATTCCTGGGGCCCAAATGCTACTTCGTGTGTCGTAAGAGGGAGGGAGGAGAGCAGAGGCTGAGTGACTGCTGCCCCCAGAAGCTGGAGCAGGGGAGGAACAGACTGTCCGCTGGAGCCTCCGGGGGCCTGTGGCCCAGGGATGCCGGGTTTGGCCTCCAGCCTCCAGAGCTGGAGAGAAGAGACTTCTGTGGGTTTCTGTGGTGCACGAGGGGTCCTGTGTTACAGTGGCCCCGGGAGACCAGCTCAGGGAGGCCTGTCTCCGCGGTCCTGTCCCCGCGGTCCTGTCCCCGTGGTCCTGTCCCCTGTATTCCTGTCCCCACGGTCCTGTGCCCTGTAGTCCTGTCCCCGTGGTCCTGTCTCCATGGTCCTGTCCCCGTGGTCCTGTCCCCCGTGGTCCTGTCCCCCGTGGTCCTGTCCCCGCGGTCCTGTCCCCTGTATTCCTGTCCCCGCGGTCCTGTCCCCGCGGTCCTGTCCCCTGTATTCCTGTCCCCGTGGTCCTGTCCCCTGTATTCCTGTCCCCACGGTCCTGTGCCATGCAGTCCTGTCCCCTGTATTCCTGTCCCCACGGTCCTGTCCCCTGTATTCCTGTCCCCGCGGTCCTGTCCCCGCGGTCCTGTCCCCCGCGGTCCTGTCCCCGCGGTCCTGTCCCCTGTATTCCTGTCCCC
>NC_043707.1:140051933-140101481 GCF_006229205.1 Suricata suricatta | reverse complement strand
GGTCCTGTCCCCTGTGGTCCTGTCCCCGTGGTCCTGTCCCCGTGGTCCTGTCCCCTGTGGTCCTGTCCCTGTGGTCCTGTCCCCCATGGTCCTGTCCCCTGTATTCCTGTCCCTGTGGTCCTGTCCCCTGTGGTCCTGTCCCTGTGGTCCTGTCCCCTGTGGTCCTGTCCCGGTGGTCCTGTCCCCTGTGGTCCTGTCCCCGTGGTCCTGTCCCCGTGGTCCTGTCCCCTGTGGTCCTGTCCCGGTGGTCCTGTCCCCGTGGTCCTGTCCCCGTGGTCCTGTCCCCTGTGGTCCTGTCCCGGTGGTCCTGTCCCCGTGGTCCTGTCCCCTGTGGTCCTGTCCCCCGTGGCCCTGTCCCCGTGGTCCTGTCCGGCAGAGGACAACAGTGATGGGCTGTGTCCTCCCACACCCCAGGACAGGACTTCCAGGCCCTGCTGTGTGTAGGGGTGCAGGATGCGGGGGTGACCCACGGTGCCCTTCCTCCTCCGGCCTGCGGTTGCGCCTTCTCCCAGGGCCCCGGGAGTCCTGGCTCCACCTGGACCGCTGCTGAGTGCAGACCCGCCGACCAGACCACGGCCTCTGGGAGGTGAATGGCTCAGTAGCTTGGGCGGAATCAGTACCGCGTCCTATCCCGGCCCCCACGCCTTGAAATCGGCTCTCGAACACTTCCCTGAAGTTTTTGTAGCAAAGCCTTATGCTTCTTTGGGCATCTAAGCTGTGACCTCCTGGGCAGATGTCTCCCATCCCCCGTGCTTGCTGATATGGGGCCAGAGGCCGGATGGCATGCGGCTGGATCCTGGGGCACCCAAACACCCCCCTGGGGCGACTGCGCAGATGAGGCTGGCGAAGGACCTTCCACGAGGGACAGCGAGTTCCCAGACGTGGGCGGCTCCTCTCTCCGGCAAGAACCTCAGAGAGAGACGGAGGGACAAGACCTTCGTCTCTGCCCGTGGCCATCTGGCTGTCACGTGACTCCACACCAGGCCCTGACTCCTCCCATGAATTCCCGATCTTCCTAGAAGGGACCTGGTGAATCAGCGAGTCTGGGTCCTGTCCCCAGCGCTGAAAGACAGGCGATGGATTCAGCACTGCTGCGGGTCTTGAGTCCCTCAGGGTCCCCGGAGCGCATCGGGTCCTGGTCCTCGGGGCATGGACGTCAGCGTTGCCTGCGCTCCGCGGTCCACCCTCCTACATCGGAGTCCGGGGGGCCGCCGCCCCGTCTCCAGGCACACCCTTTGTGGGAAAGACAGTCCTCATCTGGCAGGGGAGACAAGCCCACTCCCTGCCACGCCCCCGCGAGGCACAGGCCAGTGTCCTGTTTTCCCCGGGCGAGGACGTCCACGCCCGGTGTCCCCGCTCGGGGGTGTGGTGCTCAGGGGGCGCCTGGTACTGGGCATTAGCCAGCACCCTGTCGGGAAAGCCAGTACTGCCCTGTGCCTGCAGATGAGTGAGTATCGTGGGGATTGGCTCGGCGGGCCGTGGAGGCGACGGCGATGGCGCGAGGAGCCACCCCTGGGCCGAAGGGCGGAGCTGCAGGTGAGCCGAGGTTCCTCCCCCGGGTTCCTGTCTGTCTCTGACCCTGGGCTCCGGGGGCCGGGACTTCTCGTCGCTCAGATTCAGATCAATGCTCCGACCCACCACCCAGTGCGCCCCAGTGTCCCCCCAGCTCAGCTCCTTTTCCTCCCTCACCTCCCCACCTCTGCTCTCTGCCCTCCCCTGCCGCCCCCTCCCACTTTACATTCCAGGTGGGACTTGGATGCATGAACTCGCTCCTGCCAGATCAAGGGCAGGCTCCGTCCACATCCAGGGAGGCTCCTGGCCAGCCCCCCTCCCTGAGGACCAGCTCTGCTCCGCGGCCCTCCGGGCCCTGAGCTCACACTTGGGGGTCCTGAGTGCACCTGCCCATCCTGGGGTCTGAGACCTGACTGCACCCTGTTTGCACAGCGCTTGCCACTATCTGGGTGCCTCTCCTTTATCTGCTGATTCTCCGTGTGGCTCCATCAGAGGGAAGGTGCCGTGAGGTCAGGGGCCTTGTCTGTCTCACTCCCTGCGGCACCCCAAGGACCTGCCTCAGTCCCTGGGGCCTGGCAGGTGCTCAGAGAAACGTTTGCTGAACGAATGCATGAGCCAGTACATGAGGGAGAGCAGGTGCACAGGCGGCAGGTCCACGGGACGTCCAGAAGGTCCCTGCTGGCAGAGACCCGGCCTCGCCCTCCCCGCTCCTGCCCAGACCAGGGCTGCAGCCCTCATGGCCTGTCACCCCTTCCCAGTGCCCCGCCTTCTCTCTCCCGCGAGGACTTGACTCACCGAGGTGGGCGTGACGATTGCAGCCAGGCCGCGGCTGGCCCTTCAAGGCCTAGGCGGGCACTGCCCTTTCTCAGCAGCTGCTCAAAGATGAGGCGGGGCGGGGGAGGTGCCCAGGGGCTCAGTGAGGACCAGTCGATGGGAGGGTGCCGGGCAGGGACTTCCACCTGGAGCTGGCGCCCTCCTTGGGGGCACTCCTGCCTCAGCAAACAGTGGCCCTGAACCCCTGGTGCGCGTGAGCCCCATGTGGGTGCACCTGCTGCCAGAGCGAACGCCTGGCGCGGCCCCGGGGAGGGGAGACTCGGCGAGAGGGGGTGTGGGTCCCGCCAGGGCTCCCCGGGCCCGCCCCCCGCACCGTAATCTGGGGATTTGCCTGGTGTGTCGTTTGTAATAGAGGTTATGACCGCGTGCGGCCTGATATCCCGGTACTTATGTTCCGGGGCCGCGTCCTGTGCCCCAGCGACGCCGTCGGGGGACCATGTGAGAGTCTTAAAATAGTGATTATTTACAGCGGGCGCGGTTCGCCCCGGAGCGATCCTGCGGTCTCTGGGCCCGGAAGTGGGCGGGGCCTGCGAGGCTTCCGGAACCGCTCGCGCTCTCTGAAGAGCAGACCGGAAGGAGTCAGGTCCTCTGGTCTGGTAGAGGCTGGGGGGTAGGTCACCCGTGTCCGAGGGCCAGGCCCTGGGGCGGCTGTGGGCCAGCGTCGCCGGCCCCGTGTGGCACTGCCGCAGGGCGCTTTGTCCGTCCGAGTCTGTAAAATGGGCACAGGCAGAATATCTACTTCAACATCAGGTGCATATTATCGAGCGAGAGAGGGCTGTCTGCCGAGACCACGCGGCTCAGCCGCACGGTGTTCTGGAAACGTCCCGTCCCTGGAGACTGGAGAAGATTGGGGATGGCGGGGGTGGAGGCGGCGCTGGTCCAAGCCCGCAGGCTGCGCAGCTCTGAGGGTGACCCTCCAGGGAGCCGGGGCGCCGGTGACAGTGACGTCTCTGCGGGCATGCCGGCTGCGCTCTTGCTCTCAAGTTCGCCCTGAACTTCAGACTGGAGAGGCTGCCGCGTCGGGCGTGGACGAGGCCTGTGTGAGCCGCGTGCCGAACCGCGAGCCTGGGGGTCCCGGGTGTCTCGGGCTGCGGCCGCTGGCAGGAATCGAGACAGAGCCGGGGCTCCCGGCGGAACCGGCAGGAGGCGGGCGGGATGCGGAGGGAGACCCGGCTGTCCGTCAGGAAGTCAACCGCGCAGGGTCAGTGGTGATACTTTTGCACCTGCAGGTCGGCGACGGGGGGAGGGGCGCCTCATCTCACCACCCCCCCCCCCACCGCTCCGGCTCGCCCCCTCCTCTGTGCTCAGCACCAGGGGGACCGGCCACGGGAGGGGATCCCCAGGGGCCATGGTGCTTGGCGGAGCTCCGAATTGGGAGCTGGTGTGGAATCTTTGTTAGCGTCTGGACATACATCTTTTAAATTATAAATCGATAAATAGTTAATTCAATAATAGAACTCTCTTGAATATTTCATGCTGCCCGAGCACCACGGAGCTCAGCCTGGATGCTGATGGTGCGGAGGCAAAGTCATTCAAGGCAAACTTCCCCAAACTCCTGTTAGCAGCTGGGCTCAGCCGAGCAGTCTGTGTCCCCACCCCCGCTCACCTGGGGTTCCCCCTCCCCGGCATTCGTGTGGTGCCCAGGAGGTGACGCTCAGGAGGCTTGGGCCTTGTCCCCCATAAACCGCTGAGGCTCAGAGCAGGGCTGGCGGTCTGATGAGAATGAGGTGTTGGGGGCGCTTGTGCCCCCCAAATTTGTGTTGGAGTGCTGACCCCAGTCCGTCAGAATGTGGCGGTCTCCGGATCTTCAGATGAGATCAGATGGCGGGCCCTGGCCCTGACTCAGTGGTGGTCCTGTAAGGAGACGAAGTTAGGGCATAGCCGGGCTCCGAGGGGGAGCACGTGGGGAGATAGGCCTCCAGCCTGGGACAGGATAAAGCCATGCTGTGTCAGCTCACGAGTCCGTGGGCGCTGTCACAGACACCCCGGCACAGGATACGGGAGGCGGCGGAGCGCCCCCCTCCCTGACCCTGCACCTGCCGGGCTGCTGTCTCTCTCCCTCCCTCTGGAGGCCCAGGCAGACAGGACCTGCTGCCCCCATGATGGCCCACGGTTCCCAGGAGTCTGTCCCTGAGGATTGGGGGAGGAGCCAGGCTGCCTGGCTCAGGGCTTCCATTCCTGTCCCCTCTGTCGCTGTTCCCAGGCTGTCTGACCCCCCCCACCCCACCCCCAGGACAACGTGTGCCCACAGGGAGGCAGGAAATGAGTGTTGCTGTCAGGCACGTCTGTGCTGAACCACAATCCCCCCGTTCCCCGCCCTCCCCTCCCCCAAGCTGCGTGGCTTGTGTTCACCTTGGACCTCAGGCTCCTTCTCTGTAAAGTGCACCCTCACCACGTGCGGCTGGGGCTGGGGCAGAGGCTGTGCCCTGTGACTGAGCTTGCTCGTGCTGCCAGGGTGTCCTGGGGGCCTTCGGCCTGGACCGTGGTCTGGGAGTGGCCTCCTCCCAGGAGGAACGGGACCCGTGGGGCCCTGTCTGGGGCCCGGGCTGTGATTCTGACTCAATGCCCTTTTATAAGTCCTGGCGCCAATCTGGCCCCAGGGACCTGGGCTTTGCCCTGAAGAGGGTCCTGCCATGGCCATGGGGACAGCCCCCGGGACTGAGGGCCTGACTGCGTAGTTTCGTTGAGCTTTGTGATGTTTCTAGAAGGTTGGAGGGCCCGGCCGCCGCCTCACAGCTGTGTGAGCTCGTTGGTGGTGAACAGGGCACCTTGTAATGACCAGCGTGTTTGCTTTCACACTCACTAGTTGCCCCCAAGCTCGGAGGCCCCCGAGGGTGGGCCTGGCGGCAGGAACATCAAGTGCCACGCGTCAGTTAGGAAGTGGGTGCTGCGGTGAGGGGCTGCACCGTTCGGGATGCGTGGAGTAACCTCTGGGCTCGGGTGCACGGCCCCCGCCAGACGCAGGCCCCCTGAGCTGGCTCTGCACCTCAGGAGGCCCTTCTGGGGAGCTGCTGGGTGAGGTATTCAGTAGGTGCTGCCTCACAGCCCCGTGCGCCCCCCCAGAGCATTCTGGACCCGGGGCCACTCGGTGCCCAGTCTTCCACCAGCGGCCGCGTCGGGCAGCCTTTGACGTGCAGGGGGCTGTGACTCGGGTCTGGGAGTTCGCAGGGGCGGGGATGCTGCAGGTGAGGGTCTCAGACTCCGGTCTGAGTTCCCAGGGCCCACATGGCCACTCCTGCCAAACTCCCCTGAGGTTTGCTCAGCCCAGTGCCCCCGTGGCCCGTGTGGACGCGGATCTGTGGTTGTGTGTATGGGACAGACGTGGGCTCGTGATGAGCGCCCCAGGCTGGGAGGGCAGGCACCGCCCTCCGAGACAGACAGACGGACCTGGAGTCCACAGCATGCACTCACTCTGTGCCCTCTAGTCCAAGAAAGGGGGGCTGCCGCCTCCCCCCGCGCGGGCGGCCTCGGAGCAGACCCGCGCTGGCCGTGCCGTGGGTTGCTGTCACCGCGGCAGCCCTGCCCCATCGGCCTGTTAGCCCTGCGCCAGCGCCGTGACACTGACAGCAGACTAACGTCTCTTTAATCAGCCAAAATGAACGCGCACGCTGCTGACAGTCCAATTTCCTGCTAACAGATTGTAGCTGAGCGAAACCCAGCGCTCAGCTGATTTTTATTTCTGCCAGAGATAATTCAGCGCAGGAGGACCGGCCGCCGGCAGCACATCCGCCGCCTCGCCGTCCAGTAAATCTCGCCACCGGGGTGTTTCTTACCCACCTGTCAGGCCCGGGCTGCTGCGGACGGATCGAGACTCCGGGAGCCGGTGGCATTTAGAGGCTGCGGTGGAGCCGGGGAGCACGTGGTCTCTGCCACCCATGCTGGGCCCTGGACGTGGCTCTTCCCCGGGCGGGGGGGGGGGGGCGCGGGGCTGCCGAGTGCAGGGCAGGAAGAGCTCTGTGCTCGTGTGTGTGCGTGCGTGCACAGGCATGATGTGTGTCCATGTGCACATGAGCGTGTGAGGTGTGCATGCTCACACGTGTGGGGTTTGAGGCCGTCCCGGGCTTCCCGTAGCTCCCCAGGCCGTTGCCTCTCATTACTGTTTTTTCTTTCTTTTTTAGGTGTATTTGTTTATTTTGAGAGACAGACAGAGACAGAGACAGAGAATCTGAATCAGGCTCTGAGCTGTCAGCACAGAGCCTGATGCGGGGCTCAAACTCACAGACTGTGAGATCCTGACCTGAGCTGAAATCGGGTCAGGTGTTTAGCGGAGTGAGCCCCCAGGCGCCCCTCATTCCTATTTTCTGTGCAGGTGCAATGAGCATCTGTGGCCCACCTGCTCCTAGAGGGGGAGGCTGGGGGGGGCAGCTGGGTGGGCCCCCCGCCCGGATGATGGACTCCTTGGGATCCTTCTGGATGCTTCCGGGAGGCTCCTCCCAGTTGGCGCACTACTCTGCCTCTAGGTAAGATCCGATGTGGCCCTGGCACCTCCTGCTGCTCCCTCTTCAGGGGGGTCCCCGAAGCTGTCCCCACCTGGCTTTGCCTTGGGACCTGACTCAGGGGAGGGGGTGTCAGAGGGCAAAGTGATTTTATAGATTTTGCCTTCTGATTGTCCCCAGCATCCGAGCCTTTGCAGTGCTGGAAGGAGGGAGAAAGGCGCTCGGGGGCCGGGCCCAGGCCTGAGTCATGGAGAGCCGTCCAGGGGGCCTGGTACCACGGGCCGGGGCTCCGTGAACTTCCCTTCAGGTCCTTGTCACTGCCATAAATTCTTTCTTTAGAAAAATACAAACTGTGCATGAGAAACAGTGCTTAGAGGCCGTGCTTGCAGCCCCCCTCACGGAGCTGAAGTGTGAGACGTGGGTCCCGGCCTCTGGCCCAGGCCGCAGGAGGTCCGGAAGATGCGCCTGCTGCCCCAGCGCCCCAGGCCTCCGTCCTCCCTGTCTGGAGCTGGCCTTGGGCCCGGCCACACCTGTGCCAATGTCCTGAGCCTCTGCTCCGGCCGAGGGATCCACAGTAGCTCTGCCCCCTTGCACTAGCTTCGTCCCGGTCCTCTGGGGCTGGGGACCTGGGGGTGCCCTACTCCTTGTTCCACGGGCCGCTCTGCCCACCCCCCAACACTTGCTGGACCTCCCCTGGCTGAGCCGACAGGGGAAGGGGGTTGGGGCTCCCGGGCGGCTCAGCTGCCTCTGTGCCTCTGTTCAGTGGGCGTTCCCTGAGCTCTGTGCACTGCCACCTCTCACTGGGCCGTGGTCCTGAGTGTGTTCACAGCCTGGCAGGGAGACAGCACAGAAAAAGCGGCCTCCCAGCAGACTGTCCCATGCAGGGCTGTGCAGTTAGGGCAGGAAAGGCCCAAAGGCAGAACTGGTATCACTACGTCCCTTCCCCTGTCCAAGCAGACATCACTAATCGAATGCAGCCCTGCTTTTCCTCTGAGGAGCAGTTCTGCTCCCTGCTCCAGGGTGAATCTTTCCCAGTCTGGCTGTGAGTGTGTCCTGCCAGAGACGCCGGCCGGCCGTGGGCGTCCTTCCCATGGGGCTGCCCCCCGCCCCCCTCCCCTGCCTCGGAACCCAGAGCTTCATGCCCCAGCCCTGCAACCTCTCCCTGGCCGGGGCCGTGGGCCTCCCCCCGGGCAGGAATGCTGCACAGTCCAACCCAAACCTTGGTGTGCAACCTTCAGAATGTCCATGTTGTCTGCTTGCTGGCTGGTGGTGGGGCCGCATCACACCGGGCCCGCCACGGCCCTCCCACCGCCCCTGGAGATGTGACCTCTCACCCCTAGGGGCTCATGGGCCTGGCTGAGGCCACTCAGCTTGCACATGTGACCGTACACTGAGGGCCAGGGACAAGGGACCTGGTGATAGCCTTTCTGGCCTCGTCCTCCACTGAGCTCCTGGAGGGCAGGAAGGCACCTGCGGTCAGCCCTGCATGAGGAGGGCCTGGCCTCCCTTCCCCTGGGTCACAGGTTCCTGCCACCGATGTCAAGGGCCAGCAGCTCTCAGGGGCCTGGTGTCAGAGCTCGTCCAGACTTGGTCTCAGCCACCAGTGGGAACAGGGCTGGCTCTGTGCCTTGGGCCAGTCTGATGGCCAGGCCCCACCTGGGGGGGATCCTAGGGCTGAGCAGCTTCACCCACCTGCTGGGGCTGGACCAGGGATGAGCAAAGCTGGGGGCCCCTGGCCCCTGGCCCCCTGGCCCCAGAGCCAGCTCTTGGGGGTACCTCTGTGACTCCCCAGCCTCCTTGCACCACTGCCCTCCTCAGAGAGGAGTGCGGCAAACCCCGCCTGCGGGGGTGAGGCCCCCAAGGGGACGGGGTTGCAGGATTTAATGCAGGTGGCACAGGGCCTGGCTGAGCCCTGGCCCGGAGAGTGAGGCCAGGGCAAGTGCCTGGACCATCAGTGAGCCTGGACCAGGGGTCGCCCCTGCTGGGGGCCACGACAGCTCCCCAGCACGAGTGCCCCTGCTGTCAGCTGCACGGGCTCCCACTGGATGGAAACTTCCAGAAGCCAGAAGCCAGGTCCACACCAGGCGGGGAGCAGGGAGCTGGAGCCCAGGTCCGAGGACCAGACTCCAGGCAGACTGCGGGCTTCCTTCTGCCCTTGGGGCATCTCCCCGGACTCCGGCTCCGCATCTGCTGCCCCACAGGGGGTGCCTTCCTCGAGGGGCCCGCTGCTCCAGGAACGCTGGGCCTCCTCCCTCGGGGCCAGCAAAACCACCGTCCTGCTCCTTGTCCCCCTGCCGCCCGCCTCTGTGGGGCGGCACCGAGTGAGGTCCCTCCGTGATGACTCCCAGCGTCAGAGGCCCGTCCCCGGAAGCTGGCCCCTGGGGGTCCCTGGAGCGGCGGGCGGTGAGGGATTCTGTCGCCCCCACTATGCAGTCTGAGGGTCCAGCTCTGGCCCCTGCGTGGTGATTCCCCACAGGCCTGGTTCCATGTGTGCTGCCCGGAGCCGTGGAGACGGCAGACGGAAAACGATTTCTCCAGAAAGGCCTCCAAGGACAGACAGATGCTCAGGCCCAGAGCCTCACCCATCCACGAACGCTCTGGCCCGCTCGGCCCCTCAGGGCACCTGCTCTGGTCTGAGTGGGGGGAGGCTGGGCTGCGCTCCCTGTGGGGGTCCTGGGTGTGACCTTGGCTTAGCCTCAAGGGAGAAGGCCTTTCCAGGGGGACCTGCGGCACCCAGACCACGTGAAGGCTGGCACAGCCTGGGCGGGGACACGGAATTGTCCTCACTTACTCTTGTTACCCAGATACCTGAACGGCCAACCGGAAGGCCTCTGGGTGGGAAGCAGCAGGTCTGTCTGCGAATTTAGAGCGTCCTTGCCCTGGGAGGGGAGGGAGGAAGGAGGTGCCCGCCAGCTTGCTGGAAGGTCGTGTCCAGACCCCGTGGGAGTGATATTTAAACGACCCCAAGCCCTCTGGCCTGAGAGGGGCCGTGAGGGCCAGGCCTGGGCTCGGCCCAGCTGCTCAAAGCCGTCTATGATTTCTGGGGCCTTTCCACGTGGGCCTTGGCTCCCTGCCGCACTCCCAGCCTGGGGTCTGAGGGGCAGAAGCGGCACATACATACACACGCACACAAATGTGCGCATGGATGCACACACACGTGCATGCACACAGGCACTTTTACACGCAGCGGAGATGCACACGGGCACAGGACACAAATACGCACAGGATACACCCTTGAAGACCTCCCCAGGGCCCCTGCAGCCCTCTGACAGGTCATGGTCATGGGGGCCTCTGGGTGCTCTGTGCACAGGCGCTGGGGGGCAGACACGATGTGTGCGTGGCTGTGACCACGGCAGGCCTGTGCATGTGTGTGTAAGTGCAGAACGTGGGGAGAGCCCGCTGGCGTGTGTGTAGAGCATGACTGCTGGGGGCGTGCACACGCCTGGCTGCAGCCTCACGCACCTGCCCGTGTCCCTGACTCACGCATCCCCCTCTGCACCTGTGCCAGGGGCCAGAGCGTGGGGCCGAGGCCGGGGGCCGCTGCCTGGGGCCACCACAGTCCCGAGTCACCAAGGACGCGGGGCAGCCTCCCCTGCCGCCCGCAGGCACTCGTGTGGCTGCCCCAGAGCCTGGGGTCGGGGGCCTGGTCCCCGCGGCGGGTCCCGACCCCGGGGCCCACCCCACCCCCACGGCCCCGTCTCGGCTGACAGGCTGGCATTTCCCTTCCTGTTTGCTCTTTCTTCTCCCTGACACGCCGACAAGCACAACCGTGTTCCCTGACAGACGGAAATATCAGACCCGAAGAGCGGGGACAAAGCAGGCTTTAAACTTTAACGAGAGGCCGTGATGGAAATAGAATGTAAAGCTCCCCGTCAAATGTGGGGTTTCTGTTTTATCGGAGAAAAAGTGCCCTAAATAATAAATAAACCACGTGTGTTTCAGTTCTTTTATGTGCGTGAATATTTAAAACATGCAAAAATGTGGAAGACGCATTTGCTGGAAACAAAAGGAAACACGTATTTAACTCCAAAGATGAATAAATGGAGGGAGGTGCGGGCCGGAGATGGCAAAAGCAGAGCGGACTCACGCCCGGGGCCGGGGGGCGGGGGGGCAGGGGCGGCGCACGAGCGGGTCTGGGGACAGGCCGCCCGGCGCCCCTGCCCACCGTCTGCCCACCGTCTGCCCTCCGTGGGCCCCAACACACGCCCGTCCCGCCTCCTCTCCTCTGAGCACCTGCCCCCCGGTTAGCCGGTGCCGCCTGTGCTCGCCCAGGCTGCGTGAGCTCCGGGATGCCGGCGCGGGGACCAAGGCCCCCGGCCCTCCAGGATTGGGCTCCCTCACCGCCCGCAGGCCAGAGGCCCCAAGTCCGGGGGTGGCAGGATGCCCTCCCTCCGGAGCTCAGCGAGGCCCCCAGGGGCTCCAGGTGGCCCTCCAGCCTCTGCTCCGTGGCCACGCGGTCCCCTGCTTCCTGAGTCTCCTCTTGGAGAGGCGGGCCTGGGGCCCTCCTGCCCTCATGTTAACCCAAGGGCGTCCGCTGGCAAAGACTCCCTCCAAATCAGGCCACATTCCCATCTACCTGGGGTGGGGACACAGACACATCTTTCAATTCAACCCACAGCACCCGTGTGCCATGAAGCACCCAGGGCCTTTCTAGGGCGGGGTCCTCTCCAGGCCCCCACCTTCCTGTCCCTCTCCCTGTCAGCCACAGGCCTCTGCAACTACCCGTTGCTCTGTGTCCCTCCGGTTGCTCTCTGTCCCTCTGACACCTCTCAATCTGGAGAAGCCGGGGGGGGGGGCTCCAAGGACACTTGGGTACCAGTTTTCCAAAACCCTGTTACGTCCTGGAGTGTGTCTGCCATGGTCACTGGTGGAGACGGGCGGTCCCTGCGCTGAGGGCCCAGCGCCGCAGGCTGACGGAGCGGACGTGCGGCAGCTCCGGCGTGGGCGCCGGGAGGGGTGGGGGTGGGGCCGGCAGAGTCTCTGCGGGCCACCTGCCCTCCCCGGTCACACGGCCGTGGCCCCTGTCCCCCAACACCCCCGGTGACGTTCTCGGTTAGAGGGACACAGGCTGGTGAGGGGAACCCATTTTCACATGGGCCTCGTCGGGTTGCCTGCAGAAGGAGGTGGTGTTTTCCAGGACCCAGTCTGGCCTTGGCCTTGGCCTTGTGCCAACGAGAAAGGGATGATCCTGGAGCCCGGGAAACGGTGTGTGTTTTGGTTTCGTGTGGCTCCCGAGGCACGTGCGTGCGATGGCCCTCGCTGGCCCCGTCCAGTCGGGCGCTTGGCCCGCCCTGGCCCTGCTCCCTGCTCCCCGCCTGGGCCTATGCTGGGGTCAGGAGGGCCGCGTTGCCCGGCAGTCGCTCTGCCCCATTAGCCCGCGATCCTGGAAGCCCGCTATTGCTTTTAATGACAATTCCTTTTGCTCACCCACCCCGAGGTCTCCCCGAGTAACCGGTCAATTATTCATCGCCCGGCCCTCCCCGGGGCGGAGAGGCGGCGGAAAGCTCCCCAGCTGCGGGCCGCTTTCTGGTGTCGCTGCATTAAATTTTAAACTCCGTCACGCCAGGGGCCGGCCCCTTCCAGACCTGACGGGGGTCAGGCCAGAGG
Organism: Suricata suricatta; assembly: GCF_006229205.1. Classification (NCBI taxonomy): domain Eukaryota; kingdom Metazoa; phylum Chordata; class Mammalia; order Carnivora; family Herpestidae; genus Suricata; species Suricata suricatta. The sequence goes on along the minus strand of NC_043707.1, from coordinate 140,089,092 downwards.
GGCTGTGAGTTCTTGAGTCTTCCCGGCAGGACGGCCCAGGAGTGCCGGGGACAGAGCAGAATCCCAGGCTCCCGGGGGGGAAGAAGTTTCCAGACCTGCAAGCACACCAGGCAGCTCGAGAGGGGGATTATCACATTTGCTCCTAGTCCCCTCGGAGGCCGGGAGGGAGCAGCCGTAGAGGAAGAAGCTGCCGGTTTGCGAGTGGGGAAACTGAGGTGTGGCTTCCTTTAGAGGGTCCTTGGGGGGCCCGGGAAGGGTCTTTGCCGAGCCCCCCCTCCCCGGGCCCAGGCAGCCAGGCCGATGCGCCTGTGCACTCCCGGGATGACGGCCGAGGCCCAGGCGGTTCTCATTACAGCCAGACAGACCCCTGTGACATCGGAACACTAACAACATCATTTACTTCAGCAGCGTCGCGGCAACACGGCCTACGATGGTGTTTTACGTGCTACATGTGCACCATAAATATTTCCATAAAAACAGGCATTAAAATATAAAAGTGGGCCCCCAAATATCAGAAGCTGGGTGGGGGGGACACACAGCCGAGCCATGTGGCTGCCTGCGCGGCGGTGCAGCTGTGGCCGCGCCTTCCCTGTGGGTGGGAGCGACTGGGTGGCGCCCCTGACCGCTCTCTCCACTGAGGGGAGGGGTGGAGAGCAGAGCCACAGTGGGCTGAGCACCCCACCCCTGCCCGGCCTCGGCCCTGCCCACAGACTGTCTCCACCCCTCGCGGGGCTGCCCGCTCTGGGCCAGCACCTGCCAGCCTCTGCTCATAGCTGCCTCTCCTTGGTCCCAACCACAAACTCCCTCCAGGCCGACCCCTCCTAGCCCAGCCCCATGTCAAGGTGGACCTGGGTGGCAGGGTCGGTGCCCTGGACCACACTTCTCAGAGCCTGGGGCCCTTATTCCTTCCGATGCGCCTGTGAGCGTGTTGGCTAACTCATCCACGCTCTGTAGCTGTCTCGAGGGAGGTTGGCACAGAGAAGTTAAGCAACTTGGCCAGGGTCACACAGCTAGGAAGTGGGGGGTGGAATTTGAACCCAGCTGCCTGGCTCCAGACCCCAAAGGTCCCCCTGAGCACCCCATACAACGGAGGTTCCTCCTCTCTGACCACCCCTAACCTGGGCCACACTGTGCCCTCCAGCAGTCTCGGCCCATTTGCTGCAGTTTCCGGTTCTCTGAGGTCTCCCGGGAACTGGAGGCTCGGCTTGTCCCTGGCAAGGGGGGGCCTTCTACGCAGCTGCCCAGGCAGAGCCCTCAACACCCCCAACCTGTCCCTCGTCTGGTGCCCAGGCCTCCCCTCCGCTCCCAGAGGGCCACCCTGCCAAGCATACTGCCCCCTTCTGGACCTGGACAGAGCCCCCGCACAGCCTCCGAGATTCCCCATCCCACTGCACCCTCCCTGCCCTTCCCAGCCCGGCCGGAGCATGTGCTGTCCCTCGGTCACTGCCACCAGCACCCTCCTTCCTGTCCTCGGCTCCGGGACACTTCCCTGCAGGTCCACGGAGGACACGCAAGCTCACTGTGGACACTCGCAGGACACTCAGGTTAGGTGCCTGTCTGAGCTGACACGGGAGAGGTGGCTGGAGAAAGAGGGGCTGGACCCCCGCCCCCAGGGCCCGGATGTAGCCTGGAGCGCAGAGGCCAGCGGTGTTCTGCTGGAGCCCAGCTGGGAGCAGGCAGCCCAGCACGTGGGGGGGGGGGGGGAGCGTGGAGCCGAGGGGGGCTGCACTGTGTCCTCAGGGGCTGGGGGCCTCAGAGGAGGGACAGTGCGGCCCGGACGCCCCGAGTTCCTCGTGCAATGACTAAAACCCACTTAGAAGGGGAATCGGAGGGAAGACAGAAAGGGGACCTGAGGAGGGTACACGGGAGCACCCTGGCTGCCCCTGCTTCCGCTTGCCCAGCGTCCCCACCACGCCCTCACGGAGAGCTGAGCTGAGGCCGCCAAGCGAGGCGGGAGAAACTCTAGCCCCCTCCGCCCCCCCATGCCCCTCAGCTCATCCTGCCAACTTGCGCCCAGGAAGCCTCGCGCCTGGAGCCCCCTGGTGGCGAGAGGCCGCCACTGCAGTGGGCTGTCCTGGGCGGGGTCTGCCCTCCAGGATCCAGGGGCACAGCCCTCCGCCCCTTTCGGGGCTCGAAGCTGGACGGCCGGGTTTAGTAAATACCAGCTACATCTGAATTCGGATCAACAAGGAGCGACGGTGTCCCACACAGCATCAGGACACACGTGCGGTCGTTGCTCGTGTGGGAGCCGGTGGCCGGCCGTCCTGGACGTGGTCAGAGCCAACTCGGGCATGTGCACAGAATGGAGGGAGGAACCTGTGCAGCCTCAGAGCTGAGCGTGTTCCCAGGGCCCCGCCCTCAACGGCCCCCCCCACGCCCCCGGCCGGAAGGAAACATGTTCTATCTGAGGTTTGAGGCTCAAGCTGGGTCCTACCTGGTGGCCCACAGGGGCACAGAGGGCTCAGGCCGGTGCCTAGAGGAGTGTGGTCGCAGGAGAGTGACCGGGGGCCTGCCCTCAGCCCTGGAGCCTGTGAGTGTGTGACTTCGCGGCCAAATGGACTTTGCAGATGGGGTGCTGTGAAGGATGTGGGGACGGGTAGTCAGGCCGAGTGTGGGGACCCAGTGTGGTCACTTTGGAGGGAGCTGGGGATCAGGCAAGGACGTGTGGCCGTGGAAGCAGATGTCAGACTGACAGGGGCAGGAGCCGAGGACCGCAGGGCCTCCGGGCCCTGGTGATGGGGAGGCCACCCTGTCCCCGCTGTGATCCCACGGTCAGGGCCACCCCCCGCCTGGCTGAGCGGCCGGCCGAGTCCGGTCTGTCTTCCTGCGGTGCGTGACCGCAGGCACCGAGTTCACTTCTCTGGGCGGAGGTTTCCTTGTCTGCGAGCGAGGGGCTGTTGTCCCCACGTGAGGGCAGGACGGACAGACAGCTGAGGTGCAAGTCCTCTTACGGTCGGGGCAGCGTCTGTGCCCCGGACCCTCCGTCCAGCCAGGAGCCGCGTCTTTAAGGCCAGGAAACAGTGTATGTTGTACACGTTGTCGGTATGCACCCCTCGCTGGGGGCCTTGCGTCTACACTGCAAACCGGATGTTGTTACCTGGGGCGGGCTGCCTGCCGGGCGGTGGGCTGACTGGGCGCCTGGGGCCACAGCTGCACTCGGGCAGGCTCTGCCGGAACCGCATCTCACCCGCATCGCCCTGGTCTCTGGGTCTCCTTGCAGCGGACCCCCTCCCCCACGGCCGGCGGTGTGGGGCCCAGGAGCAGGGTGCTGCCTCGGGGGCCGGGCCTGGGCTGCCGCTCCCGGGGGCCCGACGCCGCTGCAGGAACGAGGCTCGGACGCCCCCTCCCTTGGGTGCTGGAAACAGGGAGCCCTCTTCCTCTTGGTAGCTCACGAGACCGCGTCCTGGGGGCCTGCTTCCGGGTGGGCTGGGGTCTCGGCGAGGAGAATCCGTCGGAGGTTGCCCGCTGCTCTTTCCCTGGACCTCTCCTGATGTCCAAAGGGCGCTCGCCGGGATGGGCCGCAGACGGTGGGCACGGCTGTGTCTTTCGGGTGTTTTCTCTGGGGGGAGGCATCAGGCAGGGGGTGGGCTCAGAGCAGCCTCTCCCTCTCCCCAGCGACATCCTGGGGACAGGCGGTCCCTGGTGTGTGACCCAGGGGGACGTGGAGCTGAGGGCCGAGCGGGTGGGACTTCCTCGCAGACGGGACGGTCCTGCCTCTAAGCCCCTCCGTCCAAGGAAGAACCGGAAATGCACCAAGGGACTTCTCCTCCGTGATTGCAAACAAAAGACAGAGAAGAGTGGAGGACACAACCTGAGAGAGACCTAGTCCACCTCGGGGTCCCCCGCGGGGGCCGGAACACGCGTGCTGAGGGTCCCAGCAGAGCCAGGGTGCCACCAGCTGTCCCCTGTCCCCTCCTGACAAGAGCTGAGGACCTGGGGGCCCGGGTCGGCTGTCTCTGGTTCTGTGAGTTCCCTGCCCCTTCTGGGACCAGAAAAGGGGTCCCTCTGGGCCACCAGACGGAGGCCCTGGCATCTGTCGTCAGCCACCTGACTTAAGAAAGTGAACCCCCATGTGGAGCTGGGGCGCCCGCCGGCCCTCCCGGCGAGCCTGGTGACCCGAAGGGGCCCCCCCCTCCCCCGCGCCCGGTGTCCGCAGCGATTCGGCACGCCGCATAAAACCGCTCAGGGCAGTTACGTTTCCCAGATTGTTTTACAGCGAAACTCGGTGTCAATGTTATGCTTTGAAACATTTAAGAAACAACAGTTCACGGTCTCAGATCTTTACGGTCTGGAAGACCAAACACGGCGCGCGCTCGCCCAGCTGGTGTTTGAAACTCAGGAGGAGCGCGGCGGCCTCACCCGGAGGACGGCCCGGGAAGGAAGAGCCCAAATCGCTCCGACGTGTTTCTGGTTTCACGTCCCCGCCCCGGGGACACGTGTCTGTTCGAAGCACACGGAAAGGGGACGTTTTCAGACGAGCGCACCTGGAACCCAAGCGCGAGGGCGGGGCCCACGGGGCCCTGGGGTGGACCCGGGCAGGGCCTGTGCCCGGGGGCGGGTGGCCCTGCTCGGGCTGCACTGGGTGGGGGGCAGTTGGACGTCCCTTCTAATGCTCGGGGTTGGCGGACCCGCAGGGGCACGGACGGCCTTTCTGCCCGTAATCGGAACGAACCCAGCACGGGAGTCAGCGGGAGGTTCACATCCTGCGGTGTGTTTGCAGAGCCCTGGTGCCAAGGTCGGAGGCCGACGGGAAAGCACCGCCCGCCGGCCGCGGCCCGGGGAGCCCTCTCGCCGCCCCTCCTTACGCGGCCACCTGGTCCTCACGCGGCGCGGGGAGATTTCCGCAGACGGCGACTTCCTGGGCTGGATGGCGGCTCGGAGCAGGTGTCTGCCGTCAATGCTAACTGTTCTGAGCGTCTGAGCCTGCGGCCAGCCAGGGCCGTTTCCTTCGACTCAGAGAGGCCTAGAGTGTCACGGAGGGCCCAGGGCCCCGCAGAGCTGCCCGGCTCTGCCTTCGTGGCCTGATAAGGTGTCTGCGGGGGGGAGTGGCCCACAGCCAGCCGGTGGACAGACCTCACGTGGGCCTTGGCCCTGAATTCCAAGTAGTGGCCCGCCCTGGGAAGAGCCCAAGGCCTGTCCTGGGCCCTGGGGACGTGTCTCAAGAACCAAGGCTGCAGGGGTGACTCAAGACTCTACCCTCTGGAGGGGGGCGGCGAGCGGGCAGGGCATGCCTGACGGTGAAATGTGAATTCAAAAACCCGGCCGGCGACTGTGTAGTGTAACCTTGTGAATTCGTTTGCTGGGCTGTCAGAGCAGACCCCACGCCCGGCAGGCCCTCTTCTAGTGCTGGAGGCTGGAGCGGGGAGGCCCAGGTGTGGGCAGGCTCTCAGGTGTGTGGAGCTGTCCCCGGGTCCTCAGGCGGCCGTCCCTCTGTGCCCGTCTGTGTCCCCAACCCCCTTCCTGCAGGGGCCCCAGGCACGCTGGGCCGGAGCCCGTGCTGATGCCCTCGCTTGAACTCATGAGCTTTGTAAAGACCCTCTGTCCAAACACAGTCGCCCCCCGAGGTCCTGGGGGCCCAGGCCGCAACATGCCTTTGTTTGGGGGAATCATTCTCTCTGTAACAGTATGTCCTGGGCAATATTTTGTCTTTGGCTAAAAAGTTATTCGTCGCTTATCTAAAATTCACACATAACTGCACACCTGTGTTATCGTTTGCTAAGTCTGGTCATGCCCCTCGCGGCCGTCAGTGACAACCCCAGATGCAGGGCAGAAGGGTGGAGGGCGAGGGGGGAGGGCTCAGACCCAGAAGACCCTGCGACCGGCCCGGCCCCCATGGCCTTCCGTGGGTGAGTGAGCCCCCTTGTCCGGAGGAGGGATAGTTGTCCAAGGAGGGCAGTGGGTGCTGCGGGCTCAGCCTCGACCGCACGCACACCCGTGCCAGCACGTGGACGCCCCCGCGGGCGCACGCAGGGACCCGGCAGCGGCCCCCAGGTTCTCGGGGCGCTAATGAGCTGCTCGCTGGCCCTAAGGAGCGCGGCCCACGCAGGTCGGATTTCGGATGGTTGATGAGGGGCGAGGGTGAGGACGGCCTCTGGTTACAGTTTAGGAAAAACACAGGGCGAGTCTCCAGTTCAAAAGGCAGAAAGATGAAGGCAGGAGCGGGCGGGCTGCCAGGAGGGTTTACAGTTCGGCTCTGTGTCCGGATGTGCCCCCGGGAGCCCCAGTCTGGCACGGAGTGGGGTGCGGTTAAGAGGCTGGGGCCCCCGGCACGGCGCTGGGATGGGGGGGCAGGGCGGGCCCCGATGGTCCCGCCGTGAGCGGGTGCGTGGATGGATCCGGGGCTGCACCCCCCCCCACCGCGGCCGCCGCTCCCCCGACTCAGCGGGAGGTTGGGGGGGGAGGTCGATGCCAGAACGGTTTCCACGGAAAAACCTCCGATTTATTAACTTTGCTCCAGAAGCTAGTGTGTCTGTTATTTATGCTACTTTGATGTAAAAAGCTGTTTGTTTACATTTTATTACGTTATAAATCCCCGGAGAGCAGGCCTGATATTTTTATGACACCCACTAAGGATCCTAGTGAACCCGTGCAGGGTGGGGGCGTCTTCCCTCCCGCGGCCGCGTCTGCCGACCCTCTGCGTACATGCGGCTCGCACATGTGCCTCCTCGAGAGCATCGGGGCGGGAGCCGGGCTGCCGAGCGGGCAGGCTTTGAGGAGCCCAGGAGCCCGCGGGCGGCTCCCGTGCAGGGCTGGGGAGGGGCGTCGGTCACTCGCACGGGCTGGGAGCTTCCCTGCAGGGCCAGGACAGGCCTTTGTCTCTGTGCACGCGTGGGTGGGGAAATGGGTCCCTCATAAGGCCTTTGGGCTTCAGCTTACGGGGCTCCTACACCAGAGGCAGAGACGGCCGGGGCGGTGTCAGGCCACGGGGGCCGCACCTGCGCCTGTCTTCCCTCCGTGGACGCTGGGCACGTGCCTGCCGTGGCCCAGGCCTGCGTGGGGCTGTGGGTGCACGGGCAAGCAGGCGGCCCGGGGTCCCACCTGGGGGAGGTGCAGAGCCGTCGAGGGCTGGACGGGTCAGGCTGACTTGGGGCCAGAGGGCGGCTACAGGGTGGGTCGGGGCGAGGGAGCAGAAGTCCCGGCAGAGACGCCTCGCTGCGTGGGGGCACCGGGCTTGGGGAAGGTCAGGGCCCCCTGAGGCTGGGCTCCCTGATGCGAGGGGAGCAGGCGGGGGGGGGGGCCGGGCAGGTCGGTCCCTGTGCAGGAGGGGTGTTCAGGCCGCTTTATCCTGGACGCTGTGACCAGGAGCCACGCGGCAGTGGTGTGCGCTGGCCGGCGCCGGGTTGGGTCCTTGAGTCTCATGTACTTGTCATTTTTCATGGGATGGCTGTCTTTGTTCCCAGACTACAAGGTCCGTGAGAACAGGGACTCTCTTCTTGACCACAGCCTCCCCCAGGACTTAGCCACCAGACCTGCTGATGGGGACAAATGTATCTGAAAATGAATGCTTGTCAAATAAACAAAAAGAGGGACAAATCAGTCAAGCAGTGCTTCAGCGTTGGGTGAACCCCTCTCTGGGCCGGGCAGGCCACCGCAGCTCCCACTGGCTCCCAGGGCGATGGGGCCCCTGGAGTCACTCGGGTCAGTGGTGAGCACTGGACTAAGGGCATTCAAACCCGATTATATAAAACGCTCGCCCCCGTGGGGTCAGGGGTCGGCGGCATGTCACTGACCTCCATCCCAGGCATGGCGGCTCCCTCCCAAGGATGGGTTCGGCGTCCCCACATGGCTCCGAGGCTCCGACCTCCCCATGGGCACGCTCAGTAGGGTCTGTGCTCCTCACCCGCCCTGAGCTCTGCCGCACCAAGGCCTGGCCTCTGCCCCTGCTCCCTCCCTGCTCCCGGTACACCCTTCTCCGTGCTGTGTGAGCCACGATTTCTGAACCGGAATCCAAGGGCATCTCACCGGGAAGCAAGACTGAACGTTCTGGAGGCCAGGAGGCCAGGACCAGCGTGGTGGCAGGCCTGGCTTCTCTCGAGACCTCTCTCCTGGCTGTCTCCCCCTTGTCTTCACGAGTCTGCCCTCTGTGTGGGTCCCCGCTGGTCTTGAGGAGAGGCCTGGACTTCACTCTGTCTACCACGTGGTGTGGGCATCTTCACAGGACAGGAACCAGGGACACAGGGCAGGGACCAGGGACACAGGACAGGGACAGGGGACACAGGACAGGGACTGGGGACACAGGACAGGGACCAGGGATGCAGGACAGGGATGGGGGACACGGGGCTGGGGACACAGGACAGGGATCGGGGACACAGGACAGGGATGGGGACACAGGACAGGGACGGGGGACACAGGACAGGGACTTGGGACACAGGACAGGAACGGGGGACACAGGACAGGGACCAGGGACACAGGACAGGGACTGGGGACACAGGACAGGGACCAGGGACACAGGACAGGGGCCAGGGACACGGGACAGGGACAGGGACACAGGACAGGGACTGAGGACACAGGACAGGGGCTGGGGACACAGGACAGGGACAGGGGACACAGGACAGGGATGGGGGACACAGGACAGGGGCTGGGGACACAGGACAGGGACCAGGGACACAGGACAGGGATGGGGACACAGGACAGGGACTTGGGACACAGGACAGGGATGGGGGACACAGAACAGGGGCCAGGGACACAGGACAGGGACAGGGGACACAGGACAGGGATGGGGGACACAGGACAGAGGCTGGGGACACAGGACAGGGACAGGGGACACAGGACAGGGATGGGGGACACAGGACAGAGGCTGGGGACACAGGACAGGGGTGGGGGACACAGAACAGGGGCTGGGGACACAGGGAGCAGCAGGTAACTGAGAACGGGGGGGCAGGCTGGTGAAGGCATCTATGACAAGGGTGTGAGGTGGCATCTGCAGGAGTAACAGGGGACAGTGTCCCAGGTGGGACCAGCAGGACCTCAGGCACATGGCGTACCCTGGAGGTGGTGGGAGCAGAGTGGCTGGTGCCTTGAGGGGCAGCATATGGGGACCTGGTGGGCGCTGGGGGTACCTGGCACTGTCTCTCAGCAAGGGAGGGGCCATGGCGGGGCCAGGACGGCTCTGTGGGCGTGGGAGACTCGTGTGCCTGTGGGGGAGGGGTATGGCGGGCGTCCTGGAGGAGGAGGACACCCTTGCATTATGGGCCTCCCACCATGATGGGCAGTGGGCTGCTCTGTGGCCCCTGAAGTGGCCGTTTACCAGGGTCACTCAGCGCTGCTGACTGTGAGTCTGGACTGAGGTCCCTGCCCACCCTCACAGCATCGCACAGAATAGTCTCGGCCCCCCAGGAACAGGTGCTCCGCTGCCGTCCCTCATCCGCCCGTCAGCTCCCACGGCCGACCGTCTGGATGCCCGACACCAAGCCCCAGGCTCCGGGGCGGCACAGCCTCCCCAGGGCAGCCGGCGCCCTCCAGGGGACCCGGGGCGTAGGGTGGCCAGCAGGTGTGGTTGGGGCGGGATGCCCAGTGTCGCACCTGCCCTGTGGCCTCAGCCGCGTGGTCGGAGGGAAAGCCGATGCACACGGAGGCCAGCGGGGAATCCGGGGCCCAGGAGGCGCTCGGGGGAGGTCGGTCTCTCCTCCCCGTCTGCCTCTCTGTTCTCAGACCCTCCTCACTTCCGCGGAGCCCCGCATCGGCCTGTCAGCCACGGGGAGCCCCCGCCCAGGGCTGACCCCCTGAAGGGGCCGTGGGCCGGAGCCCATGGGAAGTGATGGACAGGGCAGAGTCGGGGCGAGCCGGCATCCTCCGTACAGGGGGAGGTGGGGTCCGGGGCTGCCTCGGGGCCCTCTGTGCTGCACCTGACCCTCTGGGCCCCCGGAGGACCCTCTCTTCATCTTTTATGCTGGACGATTCTCAGGTAGAAAAGAGAGATAAACCCAGTGTGGGGATAAGGAAGCGCGTGAGCGGCTGGCGACCGTCCGTGCTGTGACCCTGGGGCCGGAGGCGCGCACACTAGTCAGACACGGGCTCGCGGGCGGGCGGGGGCCCCCCGTGTCACCCCCTTCCGGGAAGCGGCGACCTTACCGTGGGTATCAGATGACTTGCTAATGCTGGAGAACAAGCAGAAAACATGCTCGCAGGCTCCGGTTTGCGGCTGCTCTTGAAGTCGGAATTTGTGATCGTAACCCAACGCCGCCGCCCCGGCCGCTTCCAGGGTCGGGGAAATGGAGAGTCCAGATGACGCTGGCCGTTATCGCGAGGAGCGGCCGACCCTCCGGCGGCCCAACCGGGAGGGAGCAGGCGGGCCCCGCAGCCGCGGCCTCGTCCCCTTTGGAAGGGGAGCTTGGGGGGCTGGCATCGCGTCCCGGGGGCCGGGTAGTGCCCTCCCAGAATTCGTACCCTGACGTCGTAGCGCCCAGTGCCTCAGAATGTGGCCGTGTTCAAAATGGGTTTGGTGTGGACGAGCAAGTAAAAACGAGGTCCCCGGGGTCCCCCCTCCACCTGAAGTCATGAAAGAGACCAGGACACGGCACATGCGCACGGAGAAGCTGTGTGAGGGCGAAGCAGGGGCACTTGGGGGGCTCTGTCCTCGAAGCCTCCGACTCGGCTCAGGTCACGGTCTCACGGTTCGTGGGTTCGGGCCCCGCGTCGGGCTCTGTGCTGACAGCTCGGAGCCTGGAGCTGCCTCCCATTCTGTGTCTCCCTCTCTCTTTGTTCCTACCCTGCTCGTCCTCTGTCTCTCTCTCTCTGTCTCTCAAAAATAAACAGTAATAAAAAATTTTAAAAATAAACTTAGAAAACTGAAAAAGAGAGAGGAAGCAGAGACGGGACGTGGGGATTGCCGGCCGACCGCCAGCGGCGGAGGAGGTTGGGATGGTGGTCCCCGGGCCTTGGCAGGAATGTGTCTGGGGCCCCTGTCGGGGTCGGGGCTCCTGTGGTCTAGGTGCTGGGTCTTGCGGGTGCGGCTCAGAGTGGAGGCACAGGGGGCCGCCTGGGCCCCGCCCTGGGTGATGCCCCCCTGGGTAGGGTGTTAGGAGTGCCCGGCTTGGGGGCAGCCGTGTTCTCAGTCGGATGAGGAGCCTTTGCCGCCTTGTGACTCACAGCCGTGCCCTGCGGCGCCGCAGGGTGAGGCATCCCTCCACCGAGGTCGGGCTGCACTTTCCAGTCGCACGGTCAAGACTGAACGCACCCCTGTTTATGGCCTCCTACCTTGTAGGATGAGAGCGACCCTTGGAAGGAGGCGCGAGGATGGGGGTGCACACCTCGGCCCCCACACCCCCGGCTTGTCTGCAGTGCTGGGCAGGCCACGGAGGCCCAGGCGCCTGGCCGTGGAGTCGGCTCTGTGACTCTCCCGTCCCCTCCCCTAGCTGGGTTTGGGCAGCGGAAGTCACCGGAGGCCTTAGCGTCTCATGCTGGGCGCCAGCAGGTGCTGCCCCCCTCCCCCAGCCTGGCCCGTGTTTTATGTATGACCCGGGGGTTAGCCTTCCTCGACTTACCCCACGCAGTGAGCCGCCGACATCCCGCGGGCCCCCGGCTGATGTGGGGGAGTCTCCTTCTGCCTCCCCGCTGCCACCCCACTGTCCATCCTGCGCTGCAGACCCCGAGGGCTATTGAGGGCCCTCGTCACCTCCCCTCCTCTTCCTCCTGCCTGCTTCACATCACGGAGATGCCCCTGGGGGTAGGGGACCTGTGACGTGCCCACAGATGAGGGCCCCCACCTCCCCTCCCTCCAGTCCCCGAGGCCACCGGGAAGGCAGGACCGGGGTGCACGTGCACGAGCGAGCCCGGAGAACCAAGGCCGATGGAAGGGGCAGAGTCTCGGCCCTTCTGTCCCTGCCGACTGTGTGGCACCTGCTGGTCCCCCTCCCTGCTGAGCTGGCCGTGCCTGGCATGGGGCTCACGGAGGCCGAGCATGGGCACACGGGGAGCCTGGAGGAGCCGGAGCCTCCCCCGTCAGTCTGGAGGAAGCACCTACCCGGACAGATGGCAGAGGTAGGCAGGAGCCATCTCCCAAGGTCTGGAGCCTGAAGTGATGGGGAGGAGGGGCGAGCTGGGCGACGGGCGGGGGCGGCAGGTGGGCCTCCACCCCAGGAGCCAAGACGTCCACGGCCCCCACACCCCAGTGGCCCCTGGACCCTGGGCTTAGCAGTCACCTGGCTGTAGCAGGACAGGAGCCCTGATGGAGGACAGGCACGTCCGTTCACGACTGACCACTGTGCAGTCACATCGGGGGCTCTGCCCCGCGCTCCTTCCTGGCCTGAGGCTCCTGTCCCCAGCGGCCTGTGTGCGTCCGTGAGCGGGCGGTGGGGTGCAGCCACGGTCTCTGAACCTGAGCGAGGCGTGCGCCTCCGCGTTGACCCGGGAGGAGGATTAGGTGGCCCGGAGTGTGTGGGGGAGGGGGACGGGGCCCTCGGCTTCCACCCCCCGTGCTCCACGGGAGCACCTCCTGCAGCCTGAATCCATAACTCCGGGAACGCGCCCCGCGGGGCGGGGGCTGCCTGGCCTCCCACTTCTACACCTGGCCATTCTCTGCTCACCTGGGCCTGGATTCCAGAGGGGCCGGGAGGGAGGTGGGGGTCCTGTGAGGTGAGGGCACTTCCTGTCTGGATCAGAAAGGGAGGCGAGGAAGGCCACCTCTCTATGGAGCAGTCGGCCGGGCAAGTCCATGTGCACACCGAGCCTCCGTCTCCCAGAGCGTGACCCCCAGCCTCCACCTCTTAGCCTCCGCCCCCCGCCCCTGGCCCCGGCCTTATCCCTCAGCAGCCAACCTCCAGCTGTGGGGGCGGGGGTAGATACTGAGTGGGCCGGTCTGAGGGGCGGCCCGTGGTGTGAATCGGACCTTTATGAGCTTTGTAGCACTTGCCTGGAGCTTCATGGGCCCGGCGCCCTCGACTCTGGGTTATGAACGGGGCCCTCAGCCATTTGCTTCTCATTTAATTTATCATTTGTGCCGTCTTTCAACACCAGGCCCCGCCAGCGGTGCTGGAATGCCAGCCTCCGCGAGCCGGGGCGGGCTGCCCTTCCCCCGGGGGCCGGGCCGCAGTGGGGGCCTCGTCCAAGCCCACCCGTCCCGGGAGAGCCGGGCTCCCGGGCGCCGGGCAGGAGGGGCCTCCGCACAGTCTCGGATCTCTGGGCCAAGACCCGCAGGCGTGAGTTTCCAGGTGAGGACCGCGCCGTCCTGGCCTGCGCCGGCCACGCCCGCAGCGGCCCCGACGGGGCGTCTCCTCCGCGTGAGGGTTCCCGTGTGTTTGGATTAAGAAGTGGGGTTCTCGGCTGCCGTGAAAAGCGAGTAAGGAAGAGACTCTGCTGGACGCCAGCTTCCGGGAGCATCCGGAGGCCGGGCCCCTGGGGAGAGACGAGAGGCCGTGCGAGACCCGCCCGGGGCCGCTGGGGACGCGGGAGGGCCCGGCCCGGCTCTCTCGAGCTTCCGTGTGCGGCTGGGCTTTGACGGAGACCAAGAGAGCTGTCGGTTCCGTGTGACCATTTCACTCCTCTGCCGCATGTCCCGGCTCCTTGTTTAGCACCTTCAGGAGCACTGAGCACACACATGCACAGAACACACACATGTGCACTGAATACACACACACCTTCACACACACACACATGTGTGCACACATAGAGGCACACATGCACCCCTGTGCACAAACACACCCGTGTGCGCACACACCAGCACACACGTGTGCACCTGTGTCAGCTCTCTCTGGGAGAAGGCTGGGCAGCAGGCCTGATAAGAATTCGGGCTCCCAGGTTCAATGCCAATCCTGCCACTGACTGAGCTCTGTGAACTTTGGCAAGTGGCTTAAATTCTTGGCCTCATTTTCCCCATCTGTAAAATGGGCTCAGCCAGTGGGCTTCCTTCATGGAGTTCATGGAGTTCATGGAAGTTAAAAGGAGGTAGTTCGTGATGGTGATGATGATTCCAGGTGGGCTCCTATAAAGCAGACCCCCTTGGGGGCTTCAGAATTTTAAGACCAAGAGGGAGAGAGGCTCTGGGAACGGGTGGCCCCACAGAGCATGTGACCCTGGAGGCCCCTGGGCTGATAGAAGGTCTTGCCCACCTTCCCGGGGATGCACACCAGCCACACGCTGTGACCTGGGACCCGTGACCTGGCTGTCATGCTGGGGGCTTTGTTCGTCGGGGTCTTACACCCTCGCGTGCCTTGTCCACACTCCCTGGGTGGCGGCGTGTGCCCACCTGCCTCGGGCAGAGCCGGGGCCTGAGTCCCCGCCTGGGGCTTCCCAGGCACATTCATGTCACATCCTGGCTGGCCTCAGTTTCCCCCATGCTGACCCCCCGGGCCCTCTGGCCGCTGCCCTCTGGATCAGGTCCCTTCTGAGCCAAGTTCGCAGCCAAGAGACCCTCCAAGCCCAGCAGCCCTCAGTGTAGACGTCCTTCACCGACGGCACATTCCTCAGCCTCCTGGCCTGAGCTGACCACACGTTCTCGTCGGAGGCCACATAACACGTTTCTCCCGTCGGCCGCCGGCTCCCAGGGGGCCAGACTGGAAAGTTCCTGATTTATTGTCTTTGAAACGACCCGCAGATGTGGCCACCTCTGCTGGCTGTCGGCAATTAAAGTGCCGGAGGGCACTGGCCTGCTGGCCGGGCCGGCCTCCCTCGCGAGGGCTGGGGACCGATCTGAGCGGGCACCGGGCAGGCCCCGCCGGGGCTCCTGGGGGGGACCCTGAGCCGGGGGACCACCGCTGCCAGGGAGCCGTGTGAGGGGTGAGCCGGGCCCCAGGAGGAAGCCCCGGCAGGTTCGCCGTGTGGGTCCCCTCACTCTGGACACCCGCGTCTGCAGACACCACACACAGGAGGCGCTGATGCTGATCTGGTGACACGATTCCAGCTCCGGAGAGAAAACGCCATCACTGCTGTGCGAGGAGGGGGCTCATGGCAGCTCCACCCGGCGGCGAAGCCTGGGGGTGTGGTCCTCGGCCCCCACGGCAGTGCCCGCAGCAGGTCTAGCCGGGGCAGGGGCCCCTGGAGTCCTCGGCCAGGCGGTCCGTTTCCACACTTACCCCGGTCCTTCGGCACAGGGGTCACTCCTGCAGGGTCCCTGGGCCACCACGCGCCCCACGGCTCCAGCTCACCTCTGCTCTGGTCCATCGTCACACGGACAGTAGATTTCCACTCACTGCTTTGTCCCTCGGGGAGCCGCCCCTGGGTGGCTAGCCCTCCATCAGCCCTCAGAGGAGGGTGGGCCCAGGCTGCTCCCACTGCCCCGCCCCGTGGACTGCAGCCCCAAGGGTGGGGTTGGGGGGAGTGAGGGGACGGCCAGGCACAGGGCACAGGGTGGCGCTCAGAGACAAAGCTGAGTGTGAGGCTGATTCTTCAGGGCAGGTAGCAAGGGTGTGTGTGTGTGTGTGTGTGTGTGTGTGTGTGTGTGTGTGTGTAGTTCTGCGTGTGCCAGTGTGCACACGTCAGTGCGCACGTGTGAGCATGTGTGTGTGCACAAGAGTCAGTGAGTGGGGAACACTTGGCTCTCCCCGGGGACCCCTCTTGGCACAGACCGGCCTGGCCGGGACCACCGAGGGCTCTGGTTTGTCTCGGGGGGAGTTTCCAAGACGCAGTGTACTTGGCAGACAGACTCCGACATCTGATAACTTGGTTTGCCTAAAATCGTTTTTTAAGGCTTATTTATTTTTTATTATTTTGAGATAGAGAGAGACAGAGTGCAAATGGGGAAGAGGCAGAGAGAGGGGAAGACAGAATCCGAAGCAGGCTCCAGGCTCTGAGCTGTCAGCACAGAGCCTGACGTGGGGCTTGAACCCACGAACCTCGAGATCATGCCCTGAGCCGAAGTCGATGCTTACCAGACTGAGCCCCCCAGGCACCCCCACCCCCACATAAGACTTCTCCATTTTTCCCTTAAGATTTAGCTAGTATTTTGTTAGGAACATCTGCCCATGCATTTTCCTAAATGTACAGGCGGGCAGTGAGCCTGGAGCCCCTGGAGGCGGAGGTCAGGGCTGCCCGGGGGTGAGGGGGCTGCCCCGGTGTGACCTCAGCCTCTGCGGGTCTCGGAGCTGTGGCTGGCGCTCCTCCAGGGTCCGTGCGGGAAATGCCCCGAGCGTCCCTCCCCCACCCCCCCCGCCGGCCTCTGTCCCCAGCAGCCCCTGCTCCCTTCGGGCGCGGCGCCCTCAGACTTCACACTGACCTTCAGACCCTCAGGCTTGCTCCAGGTGGGGGTGCAGAGGGCACCCAGCTCCTTCCGTCTGGTCCGCGTGGAGGGGATGGGGCATCGTGAGGGATGACCCCCAGGAGGGCATGGGGAGCCCACCCCGTGCCTGGGGCTCCGGAGCCTGTTTATACAATACAGCAAGTGGCCGCCCGGCCCTCTCTTCACTTGGGGGGGGCCGAGGAGGGGTGGGGAGGTCCGTCTCCACCCTCCCCACCCCTGCCCTGCGCCTTCTGGTCC
The DNA here is from genome assembly GCF_006229205.1 of Suricata suricatta. Lineage (NCBI taxonomy): Eukaryota > Metazoa > Chordata > Mammalia > Carnivora > Herpestidae > Suricata > Suricata suricatta. The sequence goes on along the minus strand of NC_043707.1, from coordinate 140,072,684 downwards.
GGCTGTCTGTGGGCACCCCTGTCTGCAGGGCCGCAGGGCCAGCTCCGCGGGACGGAAGCGAAGTTGCCGCAGGCGCCCCTTGGTCTGTGGCCACAAAGCGGTCCAGCGGGTTTGCTGTTGGAAATGTTTAAAAATGGAATTCATTAGGACTTCGTCTACACATTCTAGAGAAAGGACCCCAAGCAACCAAAACGAAATGAAAACGGTGAGCGGGGTGCGACGCAGCCCAGACGGCGCCCAGGGCCGCGGAGTCCTGCTGCTCCCGGGACCAAGCTGTCCTGTTCTAAAGCAGGTCGTCCCCAGCGGCCCCGCCGCGGCCCAGAGGCGCGCCCACCGGCTGAGGGGTCCGCTGCTCTCCGGTGCCCGGGGCCCGACCCGCTGAAGGCGATTTACCTCCTCCGCCTCAGCGTGGAAGAAGTCCCCTGGAACCTGGAGCCGGGGTCCTGGCTGGGGATGCAGCCCGGGCACCCCAGCCCCCTGCGGGTTAGAGCGGTTGATGGAGGCGGGGAGCGGCCACCAGGCCGCCGAGGCCCGTCCTCACCCGGCCCGGGGACCGGGGCGGCAGGAGGGGGCGAGGGGCCCTGGCCCCCGGGGACCGGTTTACTCGCCGTGGGTCACTGCTCTGGGTGTTTGAGTAACACCCGGAGGTGGAGGTGCTGGGCGGCCGCAGCTTCTGTTTCTGATAGAGCCCTGGGCACCGCGGTTTAATGGATTAGTTAAAATCATGTGAAAAAATGGATCTCTGATTTATGACCTGCAATTTTTTGCTGACTGCGGCATGTTCTTTCCGAGCCCCGCGTTTTAAGGTCTCGGGCACAGAAGGCCTTTGTTGTTTGCCCGGCGTTGCCCTGAGGGCTCATCCGAGGACCCCTTGCCCAAGGCCCCTCCAGACCTTTAAAACAGGAAGTTTAATTTTATAGAATTAAAAAAGAGAAAACGGTACTTAATTATCTGGCCGTGAAACAGCACTGCCCTTTCTTAATTTTAGTAGCTCATAAAAAGCCGTTCCTGGAGTTAACTACTTCTGGTCCAAGCGCCCTGGATTTTGGCTGTTTGGGTAGAATAGTTTATGAACTGTTATATATTGCACACGATGACATATTTCTCTCAAGATTTACTAGGAATTTTTATTTAAAACAATATATTAAATAGAGGGGGAAAATGTAATCTTAGGTAAAATGCAAATATTAGAGAAACGTAACAGGGCCGAAACCCTCTTTTATGTGAAGCTGCCCCGGGGCCCGGGGGCCCTCAGCCCGCAGCCGCCATGGAACCGCTGGGGGAGCTGCGCCCGCAGCTGCGTCATTAATTCCACACGGCTCCCAGCCCGACCCCAGGCAGGGATCAAGGTCAAGGCCAGGTGCCCCTGCAGTGACTTTATGGAGACCGAGCGGTAAGCCGTGCCCCCTGAGGCCCCAGGGCTGTCCCCCCAGGCCCACGCTCCCCACGTCCCCATGAGCCTCCCCCCCCCACTCTGGGGCTGACTCCGCAGCCCTCCTCCCGGGGCACCCGCCGTGCCCCTTGCTCTCCCCGCCTCTGTTTCTCATCTGCGGGGGCCCCACTGTGTGCCAGGCCAGGAGACTCCTTGGTGAAGATCAGCCTTGGGGGCAGGGAGAGGTGGGGCAGGGTCAGGGTGCCTCGGGGCAAGGGCAGAGATGTCCTGATCCCCATCCCAGCCCCAGGGACCTGCTTCCACGTCCGTGGCTAATTCAGCAGGAACTCCAAGTCAGGGAGGGAGACTTTCAAGCCGTGGGCACCGGAGCCCCACGTGCAGGCTCTCTGAGCCCGGTCCCTTGGGGGCTCACACCCTGACCCCGGCCCTGCATGGGCCCTGGTGTGTCCCAGAGTGGCCGCGGCAAGGCTCAGGGCAGAGCCCGGGGCACCGGGGGGCCCAGGTGTGGGCGGGGACAGCCCCAAGGCCCCCACCTGTGCGCCCACTCTCCCAGCCAGGTGCAGGAGGCTGAGGGCCGGCCAGGGGACAAGACCCCTCCCTTGTGGGCCGGATGAACAGGAGACTCCAGAGGGAACATGATAAGGGAAGCCAGCATGGCAGTGACAGAGAGGTGGGCGGGGGCGACTTTGAGGCCCAAGGTGTGGGGGGTGGGTGTCTCTGATGAGTTAGCATTTCTGCTGAGACCCTGAGGGTTGGCCCCTGAGGGAGCCGTCCAGGCTGCGGGGAGGCCAAGTGTGAAGACCTGGTGGAACAGGCTGGAGACAGGTGCGCAATGAAGGTGGGGGGGTTGGGGCCCCTCTTTGGGACGAGGCCCGGCTCCCCCCCCCCCACCGTACCCCCCTCCAGGCACGAGGAGATCCTTCAGCTCCCGGGTCCCTGGTAACACGGGGACCTCCTGCCAGCCGGTCCCTCCGGGCAGCCGTGCCCGTTTGCAGACGGGCCGCCCTGGAGGGCATCTGCCTGCTCTTCAGGGTCACTGGGCGATGGGCGGGCACAGCACCCCTGCCCCGCCTGCCTACGAGCAGAGGAAATCATCTCTATCAATTACAGCGATGGGTGCTTCCGAGAAGCCCTCCTTCCCAGCTGTGTGCCAAGCAGTTAGCCGTGTGTAGTTAGCTAATTGGTGGGCATTCAGGGCTTGGAGCAGATAACAATCCTTCGAGCCCTCGAATCTCTCCGCAAGGTTTTATTGGGTGCTTGGCAGACTTGCCAGGCTCGGCCTGGCGCACACCTGCGTGCTGCGTGTTTGATAACCGGCTACCAGGCTGTCTGCCTAAGGCAGTGGGTGTGACCCCAGCTCTGTCCCCACTGGGGGGGTGCTGGTGGGCACAGGAGAGTCCCTCGCGGCACTGAGTGGGGCTTTCCAGGCGCTGTGTCCACACAGAGGCCTGGCTTCCGGCCCTGCACTTGCCTCTGCCTGGCCAGCACCCGTGGAAAGAAGGGCCCCTGGTTCCATGTCCCTGCCTGGCACCCCAGGCCAGGGACCCCATCATCCGCGAGCCCGGAAGCCCCCTCCCCCTGTGTCCGCAGTTCGGACGTCCCTGCTCTGGGAAGGAGTTTCGCGGCAGAAGTCTGGGCCCCGCCCCCGAGTTCCGCAGGTGCAGGTGGAGAGTGTGAGCATGCGCAGGGGGGCGGGAGGCTGGGCCAGGGCAGAGGGAGCCTGTGTTGAGGCGAACAGGGCCCCTCCCCGAATTCATGTCCACCCGAACCTCAGAATGTGACCTTGTTTTACTTGGAAGTTGAGTCTGTGCAGGTGTAATTAGTTAAGATGACATCACGGTGGATTGGGGGGGGGGGTCCGTGTCCTCGGAGCGAGAACATGCAGAGAGAGTCACAGCCATGTGACAGTGGAGGCTGGTGAGGGATAAATAGCAAATTCTGCAGACTTCTAAGTGGATGCAAGCAGAGAGAAGCAGCATCTGCCTAGATAACGGCTGAAAGTGTTCCTGCAGTTGGCAAACTACGCCCCGCTACGGGTTCGGGAAGCCCTCCCGGCCTGTGCGGGGCTGCGGCAGGTGGGTCGTGAGCGCCGGGAGCGCGGTGGGACGTGGAGGCGGGGCGACCGCATGCAGGGCTTTGTCCCGCCCCCGTCCATTGGGCGCATGTTGCCGATCTCCGTCTCCGTCTCTCTGTCTCTCTACGTCTGTCTTTCCTGCGGCATCTTAGCAAACTAATAGAAGCCAGAGAACAAGTATAATCTTAGACACAACCAGAAAATGAGACCCTTACTTTCAAGGGAGCCCAAACTAGACCTAAGGTTAGCCACCAGACGCAGTAGACGCTGGGAGACGATGAAACGATGACTTTACACTCTGAAATAACATAATTGTCTATCTGGAATCCTACATGCAGTGAGAGTGTATTTTAAGGTATATATATTTAAGTATATTTAAAATATACTTAGGTTTATATTAAGTATAACAACATATGTATATTAAATTATATTTATATAATTTATAATATATAAATATATACTTAACAGTATATTTAAGATATGTAATATCAAGACATATATAAGTTGGAAGGAGTAAAATGTAATTAAAACCCTTTAACTGTCCCACATGTGAACATTAATACATATAAAACCGTATGACATGGGGTGCCTAGGTGGCTCAGTCGGTACCAAGGTACCAAGTACCTTTACACTTTAATAAGTCAAAGGTATATAACTGATGAGCTAATGGGGGGATGGAGTAATTAAAAAAACCTAAATCAACCCAAAAGAAGCAAGAAAGGAGAAACGAAAGAACACAGAATATTCAGGCCAAATGGAAAGTAAAGAGAAAGTTATGTTCAAGTGCAAATATATCATCCCTTCCATTAAATGCAAATACGTTAAATGTTATAATGAAAAGACAAAGACTGACATGCTCAGTAAAAGCAAACTCCAAATACATTTTATTTATAAAATCTACAAAGTCCAACATGTATGGTTTATATGAGTTACAATCTAAATAGAAGGACACAGGTTGAGATAAAACGTTGAAAAAAGATGGGCTGGGAAAGATTAAAATTAGAATGTTGATATACGATAAATCTTGAGATCTTCATATAAATAAAATTAAGGCAAATAAACTTCAAGGCCAAAAGCATCACCTGAGAGAAAGATGGGCACTTTATGCTGAAAAAGTGTTCAATTCATCATGAAGATATATGCATATCCGTATCATAGGGTTAAAAAATTTTTTTTAAACATTATTTATTTTTGAGAGACAGAGAGACAGAGCATGAGCAGGGGAGGGGCCGAGAGAGAGGGAGACACAGAATTGGAAGCAGGCTCCTGGCTCTGAGCTGTCAGCACAGAGCCTGATGCAGGGCTAGAATTCATGAACCATGAGATCATGACCTGAGCCAAAGCCGGACGCTCAACCGACTGAGCCACCCAGGCGCCCCAAGTCATACGGTTTTATATGTATTAACGTTCACATGTAGAACATTTAAAAATTAAATTTATACAGGACTGTAAATCAAGTTTCAGAAAATTTCAGAGGATAGAAATCATTTGAAAGTAAAAAGAAAGAAAAACAGATACTAACAATACAAATCTTGCAAGCATGGTCATTAAGAAAGATATTTTAAAATAATATATAAGTAAAGAAAATAGTCACCTTGGAAATAAAAATATTCAACATGTAATGATGACAAAAATATATCAAAATGTGCGGCATGAAGCAAACATCTTCCTTGAAGGTACATTTATATTGTTAAATGCATTAAAAACAACAAGAAGGAAAGTGAAAAATCATCTTAAGACATCATTTAAAAAAACTCTAAAGAGGGGCGCCTGGGCGGCTCACTTGGCTGGGCAGTTGACTTTGGCCCAGGTCATGACCCCACGCTTTGTGGGTTGGAGCCCTGCATCAGGCTCTGTGCTGACAGCTCCTCCCCTGCTCACACTCTGTCTCTCTATCTCTCAAGAATAAATAGACAATTAAATTTTAAAAAAAACTCTAAAGAAATTAAAAGGGAGAAAATCCTAGAGGGAACACATAAATGCAAATAGCTGATGTCCAGGAGAAATAAGAGAGGAATTACTAGGTCCTCAAGGCATTAAAAAAAAAAAACTGTGCTAATCAATTAGGAAATGTGAATAAAATGGATACATTTTTTGAAAAATAAAAGTTAAAAGCATCGCAAGAGTTAACAGAAAAATCTGAACGATTGCACAGTTTTTAAAGAAATGGGCTCTGGAATTAAAATTCTTGTCATAAAGAAAATTTTAGGTCCAGATTAACTTCCCTGTCCAATTCTACCAACGGTTAAGAAATGATGTCAACCTTACACAAACCCTTTCAGAAACTAGAAAAAAGGCCACTCTCCTAAACGTGTTTCTGAAGCCAGCATAATCTCGACATCAAGACCTGATGCGGGTGTCACAGGACACCCCACGTGGGTCAGTCTGTCCACCACTGCTGAGCTGAGAGGCAAAGACCCTAAACAGACACTAATAAACTCAAAGTCATTGATGCATAAAAATATTAGACCCTGACTACATTAGGTTTATTCTAGGAGTGAAGGGTTGGGTTAACATTCTTAAAATTAATGTAATTTAGTACATGAATGGAGTAGAGTTGGAAAGTCATATAATAATCTCAGTAGACTCAGCAGAAGCATTTGGTAAAGCTTACTTTCCATTCATGATTTTCCAAAAAAAAAAAAAAATTAGCAGACTAGGAATAGAAGGCAGATTCCTTACTATGTCAGATACACAAAACTGAGGGCAGATGCCGGACATGACAGTGAATCGTTGAAACCCTTTGAGATCGTGAACAGAACAAGAATGCCTGTTACTACGAGTTCTATTAAACCCGGACTAGAGATTCTAGCCATTGCAATAACGCAGGAAAAAGTAGCAAAAATTGTAACGATTAATAGTAGAAACAATAAGAGTGAAATTACTCTTACAAAAAAGATGCCCTGTTGACATAACTTGTGGGTGATACAGTTGTGTCCGTAGAAATTCCAATTTTAGAAGACAGTTGTCCGTATAAGCAACAAACAGAAAATTAAAACATTGAAACTGTCATAACAGCATCAGAAATATCAAATGCAGAGCAATGAACCCAGTGAAAGGCGTGCAAACCTCATTGCAGAAAACAACAAGGCTTTCAGGAAAATGGAACAACACAGAGTGCGTTGAGGGGCACGCCACAGTCGTGGACGGAAAACCCAGGGAGGCAGAGCTGCCCGCTCCGCAAATGGGTCTGGAGATGGGATGCAAGCCTCCTCCCAGTCCTGCCCGTGTCTCCGTGGAAAATCCAGCAGATGCCACGCTGTCGGCCACGGAGCCTCACTCATCCGTGTAGCAAGAACTCCCTCTTTTTTCTTCCAGAATGCGTTGGCTGTTTCAAATTCGCTGATTAAACAGATCCCTAGTAGGTGTGGGGCTGGCCCAGGGATGGAGAAGTGTTAGTCAGGACGGAGGGCCGCCCGTGTGTGGACATCCCTGCTCAGGAGAGAGGCCCTGGCGTACCAGCTACACTGTACGGGGACAGAGCCCATGACTGAGCCCCAAGAGTGGTGCCCGGGTCAGGTGGGCGGGGACGGGGTGCCCCTCCCCGCACTGGGAGTGCAGGGCATTCAGGAGAAGCAGCGGCGCGGGGCCTGCAGGCCGCCTGCTGCCTGGTCCCGGCTGAGGGGCGGTCTCCGTGGGGAGCGCTGGGCCGAGGAGGAGCCTGGGGACCCCCGTAAGGGGCAGGAGGCCGTGACTCGAGAGTCCCTGGTGGCCAGCATGTCACAGCCGCCCTGTGGGTGAGCAGGAAGGGCCACGAGTCTGCCAGTTGGCATGTGCCTGGCCGGTGGGCGGCGTGGAAGGACGGATGAGCCGACCGGCGCAGAAGCACGTCGTGGGGGAACTTCATCCTAGAAATGTCCGTGCCTGCTGTCACTTGGCTTTCTCGTTCTGCTTTTAACAAGAGACAAGCTGGCACCAGGGGAGAGAGGATGCTTCCGTGAGCTGGTGAGTAACCCCACAGACAGCAGACCAGGAGGGATGGCCGTCTTCTCCCGCCTGGAGGGGCCTCCCTGCTCACGGTCCCTGCGGCCCACCTGCGACCCAGCGAGGCCCCGGGAGGCGGTGACCCCGGCCTCTGAAGGCCCTGGGCTGGACGAGCCCCGACCACCCACACGGGCGCACGGGGACACGCAGACATTCGTGGGGCAGTGTCATTTCTTTGGGTTTGGCTCTAAATTGCAGACACCGGATGGGACATGTTATTAGACATCACTGAGCCAAACTGTATTTAGTTAGCTGAAGTATTCATCGAAAAAACATTAAGGAACATGATGAATTTTTTACCTACACCTGTAAAGTAGCAAAGCCTGCCTTCCTTGACCAAGCCCCAGGGGAGGCAGCCGCTTCTCCAAGCCGAGACCGCACAGCGCGAGTCCCTGCAGCCCCGCCTGGCGGCCGAGTCTCTGGTCGGTCACCGGTGAGCGGAGCCTTGCATGCGGTTCCTGTGGGAACGCCCCCCCCCCCTGTGCTGGGGGGCCTGCGGGGGGGGCAGACCCTCGGTCCACCCTGGCCTCGCCCTCCCGGCTGGGCGGCCGTGGGTGGCGGTGGGAGGGTTAAGCAGGACCCGGGGGTGGGCGGGTGGGGGGCAGGAATGCCATCTGCCCCCAGAGTCACTGCAGCGGCAAGACTAGCTCAATGCAGGGAAGTACACAGTAGGGGTCAAATAAGTGCCACATGCTTCTCACCAGCCACCCCACCCGGCTGTGTGGCTCCTGGGCTGGTCTGGAGGGGTCTCGAGAGCCCCCGCCGCGTGTGAGTCACACAGGCCTGCGCCCGGACGCCCTTCGCTCCTGGGATCGTCCTCGCTGGTGCGGCGCTGGTGTCGCCGTCGGTCTCGAGGCTGCCCCCGGGGTCCCGGGTCTGAGCAGAGCTGGGGGACACTCAGAAGTCAGCCTCCTCGGGGCACCTGGGGGGCTCAGTCGGTTGGGCATCCGACTTCGGCTCAGGTCGTGATCTCGCCGTTCATGAGTTCGAGCCCCACGTGGGGCTCTGTGCTGACGGCTCGGGGCCTGGAGCTGCTTCGGATTCTGTCTCTCTTGCTCTGCCCCTTCCCTGCTCGCGCTCTGTCTCTCTCTCTTTCTCAACAATAAATAAACATTAAAAAATTTTTAAAGAGTCAGCCTCCTCATTCTCCGCTTGTTGGGGAAGAATCAGGAGAAGGGGGTCAGCAGGAGAGCGAGGGAGCCCTGGGGGGCTGGGGTGCCTGTCCTGAGAGCCCCCCTCCAGGCCGTCCCTGTTGGGTATAAATGAGATTCCTGGAAAGATCCGGCTTCAACCAACACCTTTCCAAGCACAAGCCGTCCTTTATGCCGAACAGCGTGAACCCCGGGCCGCGTGCCGGAAGCTTCCCCGCGGGGCGTCGGGAGGGCCCACTGGGGGCCCTGTGTGCTCTGCGAACGCCTTCCTCCCGGAGCCCCGTTTCTCGGCACCGCTCCGGCGGAGGGCAGGCCGCGGGCGCCTCCCGGGCCGGGCCGGGCATCGAGGGCACTCCCGCCGGGCTCGCGGACATTGGAGTCTGGGTGTTGATTTCTTCCAGGCAACCGTGCCGGCCAGAAAACGCAGATGCTCAGTGTGGGGGTGACAGCGGCATTTCGAAGGTCGCACGGCATGAGCGGCCCCCAAACCGCGTGCGGTCCCGGCTCTTCTCCGCATCTCGCCGATCGGGGAGGACACTTCTTCCCCCTGCTGGGGAGGCCCGGCAGCCCCTCGGGGGCCGTGGGGTTCTGGGGACCTGGCTGGGCCTCTCATGCACCTTGGGGGACCCAGCCCACCTCCTCAGCAGGCCTCTGTGCTGTCGGCTGAGGTGTCCCCCACCCCCGGGTCCACCTGGGGGAGCCCTAGCGCCCCAGCACCCCACCCCCAGGCTCACCTGTGGGAGCCCCAGTGCCCCAGCGCCCCAGCACCCCACCCCCGGCTTCACCTGGGGGAGCCCCAGTGCCCCAGCACCCCACCCCCGGCTTCACCTGGGGGAGCCCCAGCGCCCCAGCGCCCCACCCCCGGCTTCACCTATGGGAGCCCCAGCGCCCCAGCGGCCCAGCACCCCACCCCCGGGCTCACCTGTGGCAGCCCCAGTGCCCCAGCACCCCAGCACCCCACCCCCAGGTCCACCTGTGGGAACCCCCGTGCCCCAGTGCCCCTGAATGTAAATGCATTTGGAGACGGGGTCTGTAGAGAGCGGTTAAGGTAACAGGAGACCACAGGGCGGCCCTAATCTGATGTGGCCGATGTCCCTCTAAGCAGAGGAGATGGTGACGCAGACACACACACAGGGGCCACTGCATGAGGACACGGGGAGAGAATGACCGTCCAGGCACCAGCGACAGAGGCCTCAGGAGGGCCCAGCCCTGCCGACACCTTCGCCTTGGACTCCAGCCTCCGGGACTGGGAGACGGGGGCGTGTTTGTTGAGCGGCCTGGTCCGTGGGGCGCCGTTCGGCTGGACGGCAGCCTGGTGCAGGCGCCCAGGGCTGACGGCTGCTCCTCGCTCCTGCAGCAGCGTCCCGAGGGGACCCTGGGGGGAGCGGAGGGGCGGGGAGAGCATGTCGGGCAAACGGCGTAACCCACAGCTGGGTGTCACCCTCTTGTCAAACAAATATTTGCTCAGCGCTTTCTGGAGGCAAACAGCGTGAACGCAGCCCCGGCCCCGCGGGGCCCACGGGCTGTTAATGGAATTAATAGTCATTTACGGAAACTAACAAGAACATATGTGATAGTTGGATGGCAGCTCAGCAAACACTCACCCCTTCGGGGCGGCTGGGGCCGCGGGCCCTGTGACCTCTGCAGGTGTGGGGGACGCGGTGTGACAGAGGCCTCTTGTCCCCGGGGCACGCGCCCTGGACGAGAGCGCACCGGGACGCCACGCTGTCCTGCCCCGGGTCCTGGAGCAGCCTCCGAGCTCCGTGGGGTGGCCAGCCCTCGCTGGCCTGACTGTGCGTGTGAACGGGTCATCTGGGGCAGCCTGACTCGGGGAGGTGTGTTACGCAGCATCGCCTCGGCGTTTGCTGACAGTGACCTTCACGTGGGCCAGGAAAGGTGAAGGGGAAGATGGGCATGGCCTATCAAATCCTGAAAGTCACCTACGGAATGAGGACACATTTATGCACCAAATGTGTATATTAGGGGCAAGGCAGGGACCTTACCCCCGGAAAGGGGTGGGCAAATCCCACCCTACAGACCGGGGTGGCCTGCGGTCTGCTCCAGAGGGGCCTGCGAGCTGAGGATGGTTTTTACACTTCTAAGTGGTTGGAAATGAAAACCGAACAAAGAGTAATATTTCCTGGACGAGCACATTACCTGAAATCCATGTTTTGGTGTCCGTGAATAAAGTTTTACCCGGACAGAGTCACACCCACTCGTGGGTTCTCCGTGGCTGTTTTCATGTTACAGCAGCAGCGGCGGGGTGTTCAGGCCCACGAGCCTCGGCTGTACCCGGTTTTGGGTATTTAACAGGGAAATTGGCCTGACTTGTGAATAAGAGGAAGTCTCAGGGGAAAAACCGAAAAGTGCAGCTTACATACCGGGGAGCACGGCTGCGCCATGACCTTGGAGCAAAGTGAAGACAAGCTTAAGGGAATCTGTCGTGAACTTGCTCAGGCAGTGGGTCTCTGAGGCCTGCCATGTGCCCAGCTCTGTGCCCAGCTCTGTGAAGGTATGTCCGTGCCAGTGTGAGGAAGAAGGGGTGAGGCATGGCGCCTCACGGTTACTTCTGTAACCTTGACCTGACGGTTCAAACCTTGCCACTTACTTGTGTTTCTCCCTTCTTTCATGTTCTCTATCACTCACCCATTCACTGAACACCTTCCATGTTCAGTGACCTGTGCTAGACCTGAAGACACAATGTGGAGTAAGGTATTTGTTCACTCATACGCCCATCCATCCACCCACCCACCCACCCACCCATCCATCCATCCATCTGTCCATTCATCTATCCACCCACCCACCCATCCATGCACTCATCCATCCATCCACTAAACACCCACACATTCATTCAATGACTATTTCCCAGGTGGTCATTTACCAAGCGCTGTGTTGGCTCAGGGATATCATGGCCACCAAGCAGATAAGGCGGCGCCTTTGTGAGGCTCTCGTCTTGCAGGAACAGAAACATCCCCATCTACCGGGACAAGCTATGATGAAAGAGAGAGAAAATGAGCAGGAAGTTCTGGAGGATGCAGGGGGAGGAGGGCTTTTGGGGGAGGGGACAAAAGCCAAGACTTGCAGTCGAGGAGTAAGAAGATACCTTGAAGACGCCGCCAGCTGCTTGGAGAGAGCCGAAGGGCGTGGGGGGCCCGGAGAGGTCAGGGGGACTGCACTCCTCAGGAACGAAAGACGGAAGGAGTCGCTGCCCTAGGAGGCCGCTGTGACCTCCTGTAACAGGCTGAGCAGTACCCTTCCAAATGCACGTCCACCGGAAGCTAAGAATTCGGCCTTACTTGGAAATCGGGTCTTTGCAGGTGTAATCCAATTAAGATGAGGCGACGCGGGCCGAGGGTGGGCCCTAATCCGCTGACTGGTGTTTTTACAAGAGGGAAATCAATGCAGACCCACAGGGGCGGCACACACAGGGGACGCGGGGTCAAGACAGAGCGATCTGCCCCCGGCACCTCTGGGGGAGTGGGCCTCGCCGACACCGTGACTTCGGACTCCTGGCCTCCAGGATTGCGAGAGGAGAGGTTTCTAGTTTGTGGTGTTGGTTATGGTGACGAGGCCCACCCCGTCCAAACCAGGCCCTCCTCTTTCAACCTACACGTCCTTCTCGCTCCGGTGTCTTTTGCCGCCCAGGACACTCCCGGTGGCCCGCAGGCCATTGCTGACACTCCTGTCCCCCCATCTCACCCGCAGCCTGACCCATGCCTCCTTGGCGGGCCTCCCCGGGGGCCCCTGGCTTGGCACGCACATTTACACCTCCCTGCCTCATTGACTGTAAACGTGTCTACACTCCAACTTCCAGTTCTCGAAGAAAACCCGCCCCTCGGGGCCCCGGCCCCCTGAACCATCCCCGTCCTGACCCATGAGCGCTCCCCTCACCGCCTCGCCCGGCACAGACCAGGTGCTGGAGTCCGATAAGGAATCTCCCTCAGGGTCTGTTAGAAGTCCTTGAGCAGAGAGACTCACCCACTCGGGAGCGGAGATGTGGGTCGAAGCAGGTTTTCCGCTCGAAGGGAAGTGATTTGTGAGGGGCTTGGAGGCCAAATGCTCTCCGGGAAAGCAGGTGACAGGACAAGTCATTTATCAGAAAATTCCACTGGATGGACATTCTGCCCGTCGGTCAGCCTTTCCCGGCCAGGCGGGGCTGGTGCTGGGCCTACAGGGTGACCCTCACGCCTGACCCCACCCGGCCGCTACCCGCTCCGGGCTGGGGAGGCGCCATCTGGTCATTGTCACGGAGCTGTGACTTCCTCCACGGGAGGAGCTTTGTTCCCAAGCAGACACCTGATGCTCTGGGGGCACGTCTGGCCGAGCGGCCCGTCTCTCGGGGCCCGTGTACCGTGGGCACTCGGCCGGTGGGGACCCCAGCGTGACAGATGGGGTGGCGTGGGGTTCCGCAGGGCGTCGGCAGCCTGGAGTGGGCGCTGGTGCGCTCGGACGCCCGGGGCCCGCGAGCCTGTGCTGCTACTGTTTTGAGTGCGGCGCCCTTGACCCCCAGTGGGAAGGCTTCCATATGTCATCCGTGTCACGCTCGATATTCGGGATGGATGCTGATTCGGAAACCACTCCCCCAGACCCAATACGCCGGGTGAAAGTTCCAATTTGGAAAAGAGGATTTTTTTTTTCTCTGCGTGAGTCACTTTCTCAGGGCGCGGGGAGATGGCCCGGGAGCCCTTATCTGGGGGCTCCATGTACTTAACGCTTATTAAAATCAATACCGTCCATTAGCCGGCCACGTTTCCATTTTTAATCATCTATTGATATACGGCCTGTGCTTTTATAGGACTAAACAAATTTCCGCTCTCTGTGCCCCTTTGTAGCCTGGGGGCAAGCGGGTGCGCGCGGCCGCGGGACGTAAATGTTTATTTACTGCCTGCTTCCTGATTGAGAACATGCCTGGGCCACGGGCTTCAGATGGCTTTTACACGGGAGACTGACGGCCACTTCCTGTTTTCCAGACACAGCACGCCGTTTTTAAGGGGCGTAATGAATGCGAGGTATTGTGGGCGTAATCGCCCGGCCGTGCCCGGTCCTATCTGGGAGGCAGTGCGGGCCGGCAGGCTTTATTATTTATTTATGCCTCCGCTCGTTTCTGGGGGGCAAGGGGGGCTCGTCCAGCTGGGGCCGCGTCCGCCGCTCTGTCCTGGCTTCCACAGGGTCCTGTCTCGAGGGCCTCTGTCTGGGAAAGGGAAGAGGAGCCGGGGGACCTCGGGGAAGGTTTTCATACCCAGGGATCCTTCCAGAATAAGACACCAAGCGGTGAGCTCCTGATCCTGCCCCCTGGAGGCACGGGGCCTCACCTGTCCCTTCCCACACCGGCCCTGACCCTGGTCCTGGCCCCCGCAACTGACTTCTTTGAGCTTCCTTAGCGCCAACTGTTTACAAACATCTTCAGAGCCAACTCTACGCCAGGGACAGGGGAGTCAGAACCCAGCAGCCCCTCCCCGCTGGGGTGTAGACGGGGCTCCAAGTGTCCGGAGAAGGGCTGCCGACAGCGCGCCGTCCGTGCGCCAGGAACTCTGGCCACGGATCCAGACGGTGGAGTCGCCCTGTCCACCATCAGCTTGCTCACCTGGATCCTTCCCACTGCAAGTCTTTCTTGTCTGGAAGTTTCCTGGCAGGAATTGGTCTTGGCTCCAAGGCTGCTTGTCTCCCGCTGCCCCCCAGGGAGCCCACAGTTTCCCCATTTATCCGCACCAGCTTCCGAGGCCGGTGCAGTGGCCTGAACATGTGCTCCCAGGGCCGGGGAGGGCTGCTCGGGGCAGAGAGCTCAGAAGACACATTTCAGGGTCGGGAGGGAGGTGCATCTCGGAAATCAGAGCTTGGCTCTGGAATTAGTGACGCTTTCTGCAGCCGCCCCTGTGTGTGCCCTGCCCTGCGAGCCCGGGGGTGAGCTGGCGCTCGGTGCAGGGCTGGCGGTGGGAGGGGGGCACGGTCAGTGCGCTGAGGGGTTCAGGCCCTGGAGCTGGGACATCACAGTCCTCGGCCCCCAGCATCTTACACTGTGCCGCAAAGACCCCAGGTGTCTGAGGGCGAGCCGGTGGCCTCCTGGGCACAGGCCTGGGGCTGCCAAGCTCTTCTGCAGAATCAGCTTCGTTTCTGCCTTTTAAAAGTCGTTTTTATGCTCTTTGATGGCTTGTGTGCAAACAGATCCCTACACATGCTGGAAGTCATTTGTCTGCTCAGATGCCTAAGTCACACATGGGGACACTGAGGCTCAGGAGGCCCGGGGCTCATCTGGGGTCACATCGCCGAGGGGGCAGGAGCCCGACTCCAGCCCGGGGTCCGCGCCTGCGTCCTGCCGCTGCCTGAGAGTGTCTGGAGGGGTGCGGTGTGCGGGCGGAGCTTGCTCTCTGCACCCACAGGAACGGGCAGACAGACCGGCGGGCACGCCCCCGGCCACCCAGCCACGACACCGGGCCCCGGCCAGCCAGGGCTGCGGGCCGGTCGGGCATCTGTGATCCGTGGCTTCATAAAACGCCTGCTAATGAAAGTCACACATGGCAGAGGGAGAGGACGGCCCCCACGTGGGGCTGCGCCTCCGAGAAATGTGCTTGTTAAAACGTGTAATGAGAGACACACCAAATCCCCAATATTGGGCGAAGCTGTCGTTAAATCCCGTCATGACAGCGGCGTTTTCTCTGGTGCACCGCACAGGTCTTCATAAACCCCGTTGGTGTGGAGGGGGCATGGGGGAGGGGGGGCAGGGCCTTTCCCGGAGGCCGAGGCCTGGGACCGCCCCCCACAGCTCGGCCCCTTCTCCGAGGGGGCCTTGCCGATGCCTCACCGCCCGGCCTGCCCGGAGACTGGGTCCCCGAGGGCCGGCAGACGCCCACCCTATGGTCTGCTCGGTTGCCCGCGGTTGGCTGCTCCTGTTATTGGGCTCCTCCTGGCTCCGGGGCTGTTTGGGTGTGCAGGGGGCTGGGGGGGGCAGGTGGGAGGCAGGAGGCTCTCCGCCAGGTTCCTGGCCTGGGGCTTCAGGCTGTGACCTTGACCTTCCCTGGCATCCCTTCTCATCTGGGGACGGGGCCCTAGGAGCCCTGTGAGGGGGGAGGAGGGGGAGGGGAAGGGGGGGAAGTGGGATAAAGGAAGGAGGGAGGGAGGAGAGGGGGGGGAGGGGGAGCATCTACCCCAGGGCCCGGCCTCCCAGGCACAGCCTTGACCTGAGCAGCACCCGGGCTTCCCCTGGCCTGGCGGGTCCTCTGGATTGAGACCCGGGTGGAGACGCGGTCTCGCTGCCGGAGCTGAGCCGGGGCCGCCCGCACCGGGAGCCAGAGCAGGGTGGCCGCACCCGCAGCCGCCTGCACCGGCAACGCCAGTTTGGCTTGGAATCTGTCACTTGCAATCACAAGGGTCCTAATTAAGGCTCTCCGAGCCTCAGTTTCCCCATCTCCAGGTGGGGCCTTTCCGGGCAGAGACAGCGCAGGGGGTAGGCCTGGCCTGGCCTCACCGGAAGGCAGGGTGGCCGCAGCCGAGGGCTGGTGGGGCTGTGCCCTCAGCTGTGTGACCTTGAGCGAGCCCCCTGCTGGCTCTGCGCTCCAGAGTCCATGCGAATAGGAAGGTCCCACATGGGCTCTCAACGCCCACCATCCCCTGTCTCAGGGGCCCTGGCGCCGGGCTCACAGTCCGTGAGGCCCCAGGGTCACACCTCAACCCTTGCTGTCCGTCAGACCTGGCCCCAGTCCCTAGGGCTCCAGGCCTCCCCCGACAGGACACCGAGTCCGTCTCTGCACCAGGCCCCGTCCCTGCCTCGTGAGGCCACGCCCCTGTGCACTTGGACACATGCACCTGTGCCTACTCCTGTCTCTAAGGCCCTGCAGCCAGGGCCTCTTGTGGGGCTGGTCTGGGGGCGTCTGAGGGGTAGGAGGTGGGGTCCTACGTCAGGCTGGACCCCGAGCATCTGTCTTTCCTGCCATACACAGGAGACAGAACTTGCCTTTGGAGGGTAGTGGCCACCTGCACGTGGCTGGGAAGGAGCTGCCTGGTCCCCCTGGGGAAGAGGTGTTGGGGGCACCCAGCCACCAGAAGTCTCTGCCTTGCTCTCCTGTGCGCGGCCCAGCGCTGAGGGGCACTCGCCCTCATCTCCATGGCGCTTTCTCACCCTCCAGACCCCGGAAATGAAGGCCTCCCAAGAGGCCCCTAAGACTCAGCCCCGAGGCTCACAGGTGGCCCCAAAGGAAAGGGGTCTCTCCAGGGACTGGCAGGGGACCCAGCCCCCCGGCTGGTGCTGCTGGGCCTGAGGCCTGGCCGGGTGGGGTTGGAGTCACGGATTCCTGGCCTCCTGGCCTGTCGGGGTGAGCGCAGTGCTGTCCATGGTCCCACAGGGCGGCAGGTGCCGGTGGCAGCGCTGCTGTGGGTCCTCATGGCGGGACGCGCACACCAGAAGCAGCCCTTTGTGGCCGCCTTTCCCAGAGGGCTCAGCGTCCGTGGCCTCCATCCCTCGGCAAAGACCAACCCGAGCCTCTCCAGCACCTGACCCCTAAGGAAGTGGGGAAGAGGCCGCTCTGCTGGCCGGGAGGGGGGCGGTGGGGGGTGGGCCCGGTGGGGACCCTGGGGCCTGGCTGACGCCGCACACGCAGCCTTCGCCGGCCTCCCCCGCCGACGGGGGACCCAGGTGTGGGGACTCTAATCGCCCGTGACCCGCCGTCCACTCTCGCCTGGGTGTTAATGGCCAAATGTTTTGCAAGTAAATTACCAGAAAGAGCTATTCCTGAGGGGGCAGAGGCTTGTGGGAAAGTGTCAGGGCTCCGGACAAATGACCGGTGTCAGCCTCCACGCCGCCAACCCTGCCCAGCAGAGGGCTTGGTGGGGAGGGGGGTGGGGGGACGGGGAACCCTCCAGACGGGCGCCCCCAGGAAGGGAAGGAAGGACTGCCGTGAGCAGCCTGGGGGAGAACGGAGCTCTCTGGAACTCCTCCCTCCTTGACGGCTTCCTCCAGAGCTGGTCCAGGCACAGCGGGGACGGTGTGGGTGTGTGGGGGTCTGGACTGCGCGGGGAGCCGTGTGTCTCCCTCCTCAGCCCCTGCAGGGAGGGGGCTGTTCTCCCAGGCTGTCCTTGGAGGTGGTGGCAGAGCTCTGTCCCCAGCAGGAGAGGAAGGCTCGGCGGGGCCCGGGCTTTCAGCGGTGGTGGCGACAACACGTGACCCCAGCCAGGGCCCCGGGCAGAGGCTCCGGGTGGGGCACGGAGCCCAACGCCAAGCTGGCCCGGCGAACACCGCTCACCGGATCCCGGGCACGGTGACCTTGGCTGGCGGGCGGACCGTGGGCCGCTGCACAGAGTGGTAACGGCCCCAGGCCAGGACGCAACTGTCGCAGGGCAGCCCCCTCCTCATTTCTCCATCCCACCTACATTGTGAGAGACCGAGGCGGCTCTGAGGAGGCGCTCAGCGGATGGTGACCCGACCCCAGGCGCAGGGAGGGACCGGCCCTGGAGGGGGCTCAGGGCAGGCTCTGCGGACTCACGTCCCCCATCCTGAGCAGCGTCAGCCCCCAGCCGGCACCCAGTCCTGTCCCATCAGGGACACAGGGAAGGCCCCCACCTGCAGGTTTCGTGAGCAGCAAATGAAATAAGATGAAACACCTCCCAGGCGTCCTCCAGGACGCGTGCTGAGCGAACCGTGGGCGTGAGTCCCCGAGGGCTGCCAGGCCCCGAGGCTCCCACGGGGCTCCCGAGGGCTTCTGGCGGGAAGCCCCCGGGGGCCTGGATGGCCAGCTTCGGGGAGCCAAGGCTGCAACCCGAGGGGGCTCACCGGCCATCGTCCGGCCTCCCGGATGGGGGCACGGCCCTCTGTGTGCCCCGAGCAGGGCCTGGAGCGGTGTGGACGGACCCACAGGTGAGCTGCCCTTGGAGCAGGCCCTTTGCCCTCCTCCGCGGGCTCAGCCTGCGTCTTTAAGACGCTAATGGGCCCTCTTAAAAAAAAATGACAGTTTGCTTGCTCACTAACAGGTTCTCGTCTGACATCAGCAGGGAATCAAAGATATTTTATTATTTGGAAACCCCATATAGTGAGGCAGCCTTGGAAGTCTGTCATGGCTCCAAAACCCACACCTCCCCTGGGAGTTAATTATTTTCTTAAAATGCAACTTGTACTCTTAGTTTAAAACATTCCAACTGTGTTCACACTCTTTAAATCTTCAGTAAACCTTAGAGTTTAAATCACTTGCAGATAAGAGTAATTCTGTTAGGGAGGGAGGGCCCGCACTCAGAGGAGGTGAAATCAAATGGAATAAAAAGGCCATTGACTCTGGGCCCCGCGGCCGCCTCTGCCCTCGCCCTTGGGATGGGCCGGCCGAGGACCGCAGCCCACTGGGCCCCGGCTGCCAGGCGCCCCGGCCGGAGTGGCCCACCGCCCCTCTCGGAGGCCCAGAAACGGGTCCCCGACGCTGGACCAACGTCGGCTGCATGACGGCCGAGGTGGGGCAGCTTTGGGGGTGACCTGGACACTTGTTTTCCTAGGGGAGCTCCGGGGGCCTGGATGCGCACCTGAATGGGTGTGGGGCCAGGGGTCTGGGCAACGCTGGGGGTCTGCTCTGGTCTCCCTGACCTCACTCCCCAACCCCTCAGGTCAGACGGTTCCTCCGAGGCCCCCAGGGCTGAGCACGGCCCATTTGGATTATCACTCGGGGGCGGTCTTCCTTCTGAAGGGCCTCCCTTATGTCAAAAAATCAGATGCTAACAAACCCAGAAGCTGGCCAGCTAGACCGCTTGGTTCTGTGGGCTCCGGAAGGTTCTGGGTGTCTGAGGGGCTCCAGGCTCCCCTGAGCTCTCAGAGCTGGCCCCTCTTAGGCCCCGCCCCCGTTAGGTTCCCCCCACCCCCGCCAGGCTCAGGGGCCCTCTGTGGCTCTCAGGATGACACTCCTCAGCCGGGCCCTCTGGTTGGTCGCAGGCAGTGTCTCCGAGCCCTGGGACACTCGTGTCCCCTCCTGTCCCCTCCGCCTGGCCTGGCTGGATGGCACTGCAGGGACAGCCAAGCCACCAACCCTTCCTGGCCTCCTTTCTGCGCTGCCAGACCGGCCCCGGGTACGGTGGGGCCCCAGACACCCAGGGTGCCTTTTCCTCCTGAGCCCTCTGGACCTCTCTGACCCGGCGCTGGCCACGCTGGACCATGACTGCCAGGTCATCGGTCACCTTCCCATTGTACTAGACCCCACCCCCAGGCAGGACCCAGCCAAGTTGCTCTCGGTCCCCAGGCTTTACTTAGGAGAGGTCCCGGGTAGGGGCTCCGCGCGGGCCAGTGGAAGAAGGGGGGCAGGTGGCTGGGTGGTGGAGACACGTGGCCGCTCACCCAGGGTCCCTGGGTCCCCTCGGGCCGGACGGGGAGGCAGGGGGCCAGCCCAGGAAGGGACAGAGTGGCCTGCAGGGGCGTGGAAGGGGCTGAGAGCTTCCCGAGGAGGAATCCCCCCCTCCCCCCCCCCCCGCCCATGGCAGAGCTGTGCCAGCCGGTTGTGGGGGGACAGCTCAGGTGGGAGGCAGGGGCCCCGAGAGAGCGTGTTGAGTGTCCGAGTGTGAGTCTGCAGGTGTGTGTATGGGGCCTGGTCCCCGAGGGTGTCTGGGAAGAGAGCCGGGCTGTGTGGGCTGCCCCGACCCTCCCTGGGGGCCTGGCGGCCGGCCCTCTTCGCCCTGGGAGGGGGCTCCCTGGTCCCGCAGGCCCACGGCCGCCAGGCAGCCTGCCTGCCTTGCGAACACTTCACGCCCCATTTCTAGCAACTTCACGGCTGCCTCGGTGGGATGTGCCGGTGTCTGTCTCTGGTCGGTCACTCCTTCTCTCTTCTCTCGGGGCCCGGAGGCCAGGCTCACATCGGGCTGCTGTGGGCACCGCCTGCCCGCCTGCCCGGGGACATCCGTCTCAGGGAGGAGGGGCTGGCGGCTGTCAGACACACCTCCCGGCCTCCACCGCCTCCGGCCTCTGTCCTCGGGCCACCTCGCCTCCAGCTGGGGGCCAGCGGCCAGTGTGGAAGTTCCCCCAGATTCTCGCGGGAAGAGGAGCTCGTGCTGGCCACGAAGGGCCTACACCCCATCCCTGGGACTGTGCCCCGGATGCAGTGGGGGAGAAAGCCCTGCAGAGCTAGCATCCCCTTGGGGCTTGGTGACCAGGAGGGGTGCGTGTGTGTGTGTGTGTGTGTGTGTGTGTGTGTGTG